>NW_009259240.1:417502-435470 GCF_000687185.1 Egretta garzetta | reverse complement strand
CGGCCCGGTGTGGAGGACCAGGTGGCCACAGCAGCCGCCCAGGTTCACCACGCGGAGCTTCAGGTGAGGATGGCGGCTCCTCCCCGCCTGCAGGTTTCATACCGCCTTGCTTTGCGCTTACCTTTTTTTCCTGTGCACACTTACTTCCGATTTTCTTTTGCACCGCCGCGGACTGATGATCCAAGGGCGCTGACTGCGTCACAGGAGCTGAGCAGAGCTTAACTGAGATGCATAACTCAGCCCAGCCAGATGTACTCTGTGTTTGTTTGTTTCTTCCCCCAGCTTGTTTTCGGACACAGGAGTGCAACGGCCTGTTACTGCGATACTAACACTGAACCTGCTCCTCGCTGCCAGGCAGCTCTCACGGTGCACTCTGTCTCACACGCGGGGCTGTGGCCAGGCTGCAAATACAGTCCTAGGCAGTTTAGCTCATCAGCAGATTGTAAAGCACTTTCTAAAAGAAGCCAGCGTCGGTACCGTTCTGCTGAAAAAGGCCAAGGGCAGCCAGCTGCTGAGCCAAAAGCACAGAGCTGAGCACTTGCAAGCCTGCCTCAGGATTTAGCCGCACACGTCCCAGCCAAAAGGCAATTGCTCTTGTGGGCTGTGATTCTAGCATGTCTCTAGTGGGCTCCAGAAAGTCTGGGGCTCAGAAGAGAACATCATGATCTGGTGCTAAAAGCTGAACAAGGTAACGCTGCCAGACCTCAAGGGGATAACCCTGCCAGCAGCTCACTGCCAATGCTTTCACTGGCCGGTCTGTACCGAGCGAGGCACTCCAACCTGCCTGTGCCAGGCTTTCACGGGAAGTACCGGTTTATTTTATTCCACAGCAGCCACCTCGATTTAGGACTGAGCAAAGATCTGAGAGTCTGACACCTCTCTGATGTCCGAAGTGCACTGCTGCACTAGATGGCGAACTGGCAGTGGCGTTTTGTTGGCTTCGGTCATTGTTTTATGGTAAATATGTTAATGGGGGTGAGACGTGAGGAGGGAGGCCTAAGCTATGTAAGGAGGATTACAGAGAGTGAAGGTCTTCTGCAGGGTGAACAGCTTCAGGTGTCACCGTGAATCAGGAGTCGGGCTGTAGGTCTGACTTCTCTGACACTTCTTTCCCTTTGTCCAACATTTTTTTCCCCTAGTCTCAACATCAGCCCACTTTCCGACCAGATGTTTGCTTTCTTGGACTTTTGTTTTTCCTAGCAATTTGTTTTCCATTGAGTGTTTTTCTCTAGTGTGTACCTGCATTTATGCATGTGTGTGTTTAACGTACATATACGCTTAAATTATAAATACTTAAGATCAAATGTTTAGATTTTGTGACCAAAGATGTACTCTGCATGTGCATGAAATTAATTTTGAATTAGGAAATGTGTCCCACAAAGTCATTCTTTGAATGTAGCCTTTGAAAAACGCAGCTTGAATGAACTTGTGATTATGCAGCTAAAGGTAACTGGGAGATGGCAGGCGGGGGGGTTCTCTCCTTTCTTTTCTTCCTCAAAAGGAGTAAAATGCCTCTTCCTTGGAGTCACACGGTAGGTTGGATTGTTCTTTTACTCCATCTTTACTAACAAATTAAGCTCCTTTTAACATCAGGACTAAAGAATACAGGAAAGTGTCAGAATTGCTGAAGAAGTTAGCCATCTGTTTATATTTTTTGATTAAAGAGAATTTGACTGGGGGAGGGATATATTTTAGTAGTGGCATCCACAGTAATTTTAAAACTTCTTTTTCCCCCTCCCCATCTGTCTGTCTCTCTCTTTTATTTTCTTTGAAGATTTCAGATATTGAGAGCAGAATATCAGCTCTCACTGTTGCAGGCTTGAACGTGGCTCCATGTGTTCGCCTGACAAGGAAACGGGATCAAAAGCAAACAAACCAGGTGCCAGAACATTATGTAGTATTCAAAAATACATTGGGGAAATCTCGCCTCTCTTTCTGTAATGGAGTTGAGTAACGCCTATGTGTTGTTTACAGATGCATACAATAGACACATCAAGGCAGCAGAGGAGAAAACTTCCAGCTCCACCAATACAAGGTGCGCTCAAGTTGTTACATACATTAGAGAGAGAGTCTCTCTTCGTAAGGTTCAGCAAAGGAGGGGAAAGATTAAGGCATAAACTGAAGAGAGAAAGCCTAAATATGTCCACCCTCCTCATCTCCCATCGTACTTGCATTACATAAAATACCCATTTGTCAAATTAAAAAGCATCACCACTTTCTCTTCCCGTGGAAGCTGTGACAGTGGCAAATTAATAGCAACAGAAGCTGGGAAAAGCAAATGAGAAATGCTGAGTACTTGTCCTGCAGCAGGGACGCTGCTACCCTGGTGTGCCTGGGCTTAGGCCAGGTGTGCGAGGCCCAGGCAGCCGCAGCATTTAATTGCCAAAAGCCAGTTGCCACCCTCCACAACCCCGCTGTTGTTTTGAAGCCTATGTCTGCTGATGCCAGTCCATATGATGTGGCTCAGCAATGTTCCTGGTATGTTAGGGTATGGCTGTGAATTGGCTTTATAAAGTGCTTTTTTCTTTCATGTTTTCTTTTTTTTTTTTTATTAACCCCGCAGTGCATTCTCTCTGACAATTCTAGGGACTGCTTTACCCTGCATTACTCTTGTTTTACTCTTGTGTAATCCCACTGATTGACGTGGCCTCAAACTTTAATAAATTTGGAGTATCATAGACTTCTGTTCTTCATTTAAATTAAATCCAGCTTTCCTCATACATCTTAGGGGAAGTTTTATCTCTCTCGAAGCTGTGACTCTTCAGGAGTATTATTACATCTGCTTCGGTCTGTTGTGTGAAAAATCTCCCTTTTTGTATTTTTCCCAGGTGAAAAAATAGATGGTTCTCCAGTTACCACTGTCAGAACATTTAACAGAAACTTCATGCTTCAAGGATCTCTAACACAAAGAGCTAAAGAGAGGAAAAGTACTGCCAAGGACTTAATGGTAAACTCACTAACAAATGCTTGCAGTAGAGAGCGAGCGATATCATAGAATCATAGAATGTTTTGGGTTGGAAGGGACCCCTGGAGGTCATCTAGTCCAAGCCCCCTGCAGTGAGCCGGGACACCGCTAACCAGATCAGGTTGCTCAGAGCCCCGTCCAACCTGGCCTTGAATGCTTCCACCACCTCTCTGGGCAACCTGTTCCAGTGTTTCACCACCCTCATTGTAAAGAATTTCTTCCTTATATCCAGCCTAAACCTACCCTGCTTCAGTTTAAAACCATTACCCCTTGTCCTGTCACACCTGGCCCTACTAAAAAGATTTTCCCCATCTTTCCTATAGGCCCCCTTTAAGTACAGAAAGGCTGCAACCAGGTCTCCCCGCAGCCTTCTCTTCTCCAGGCTGAACAAGCCCAACTCCGTCAGTCTGTCCTCATAGGAGAGGTGCTCCAGCCCTCGGATCATTTTAGTAGCCCTCCTCTGGACCCACTCCAACAGTTCCATGTCCTTCTTGTGCTGAGGGCTCCAGAGCTGGACGCAGTGCTCCAGTGTAGATATCTGTGTAGGCAGCTATATTTCAGCATCTTCACAAAACTTCTCTTAATAGTTAGAGGAAAAAGAAGAGGGACTGCTGAGGCAGGTCTGAACAAATACAACCAGTGTTCATGGAAGCTGTCTGACTATACATCATGGTATAGCAGCTGTGCAGTCCTGAATGTCAGCCTGTGTGAGTGTGTTCTGGCTGTCAGGTCTCCAGGAAGGTGCTGCCCTTATTTAAAAAAAAATAAATAAAATGAATTAGCGGTCCTCTGAAATTCAGACTTGTGAACCAGACTCTGACAGGACCAGCTGCACGCTGTAACTCAGCAGATGAGAGTCACTTTGAATCTCACTAATTTTTTGAGAAACGTTCAAAGGTTACTTGAGTGGAATTTAAGGGGTAGATAGGCCATGCATTGGCTCTGCAGGGTTTGAACAAATAGGCTTCACCACACCGCTGTCCGTCATTTCTTCTAGAGCAGCTGTAGAAGGATAAGGAAAAAAGCTGACTCTCCCGAAGCAGGCTGCCACTACATTCGTGGAAAATAGGCAGGGAGGTGAGAAGGGGAAGGACTTGGTTCCCTAGAAGCTTCAGCAAGCTTGTTTTGTGTTTTGCTCATGTTTTTTTCTTTCCTGTCCCTCTCCGTTCTAGGAACCTGCTATAGGATCTGCTGTGATGTACTAAACTTACACCTCCCTACTGCCAATAACACACTGCCTAAGGCTGTACACTCGAGTGCCTTTACTTAACAGCCATTGTGTATGTCCAGCTGAAAATGGACCCTCAAGAACCCACAATGCCTCAGTTATAGGGCTTTGTTTGGATACCTCACTGAGAAAGCTGTCCAAGTCTTCAGCATTGTGGTCTGCTAAAGGAAACTCTGCCTTAAAGTTCTCACAAGACTCTAGAAAGGATGCTGAGTTTCAAAAGCAAGGCTCCACATTTTAAGATGCACTTTTTCTCCCCATTGATTGTACTGAAGTATGTCGTCTTTAAACCGCAGTATGTTTTTGTAGACTCGGTCAATCGTAATTATAGGCCAATATTTGTTACAAAAAGAAAGAACAAAGCAGACCTGTGATCCATATTTGCTGGCCTCTTACTATTCACGTAGGCATCCATCTTGTCGAGCAATAAGACCAACTCCATGCGGTGTGTGCCACTTTTCATCTGCGTGGTGGGAGTGGAGAATCAGCGTACCTAGCTCTGCTCCCAGTGAGTCAGTGGAAGTTTTGACAGGGTTTGTAGGAGGAGACGCGATGCGCAAAGACTTCTCTCTTCAGTGAGGGTACGGTTGGCAGAGTTAACGTTCTAGCTCCAGAGCTGGGTGTTTTGCTCTTGGCAGCCGGGGAAACATGGATGTCATGTTGAGCCGTGAACTGGTGGCAGCACATGTGGACCAGATGTCTGTTGAGTTACCATCCTGGCGTCTGGAAATACCTGAACACCGCTGTGAAACCCACACCTTTGTATGTCTCGTTCTTCTCAGTAGCATTGTCCGCTTGGTGGCATCCAACCACGCTGTAGTTCAGAGTAAATTCTGACCAGATCTCTAAGATTGGAAAAAGAAAGTAAAAGCATTGTGGATGAGATCTCTGCTGGCTGGCTGGTGGTAGTAGGGTGGCTGCAACATCTAAGGGATTCCCTTCTGCAGTTCCCTGGTTTTTCTGAGGAGGGGGGGAAAACGTAGCCCAGCCATCTCTTCCTCTACTAATCTGTAGCCACCGTGGGGTAGCCAGGGCCTGTCACTGGTGCCCTGTGCACTCTGCTACTGAATCGGATTGCAAATAGTGAAATTCCTTCTTTCATTTCTTGAGACCTTTGAAAGGCGAGCCAAACTAGAAGGCCCTGGATTAGGTGCCCAGGAGGAAAGACGCTGCTTACAGGGGCGGGCCTCTCACCCTTTTTAGGGAGGACCTTGCCAGTTTGTGGTACTTTTTGCTCAGAAGAACTCAAAGGAGGGAGGCAGAGGAGGTGATAAGCCAGTGAATCCCTTATCTTCCACACAAGGTGCAGAGCCAGCACCTGTACGCAGGCTGGGTTGATGTGCTGTGAAGGCGGGCGTGGGCCAGCGAGTCCCCCCCCGCAGCAGTATTAAGGAGGGGTGAGCCCTCCCTGGAGCAGCAGATACCAGGGAAGGGGGAGAGCTGCTCCCTTCCCTGCCCTGCCGGCGAGCACCCGCAAGCAGAGCGCTGCACCTCACCTGCTGCAAGGCAGGGACCCGGTCCCACCAGGCTGTGAAATGTCTGTGGTTGGGCAAAAAGGAGGAAGACTGGGCCAATTTCCTGGCTGGAATTTTGGGGGGCAGGTGAGGAAGGTAAGGAGTGGTGGGATGGGACGGTTGGAAAAACACAGTGCCAGGTGCAGATCTGCCACCCGCATTTGACATTGAGCTTGTCAGTAAACTGATGTCCAGCTGCAGTCTCTCGGAATAAATACAACCATCTTCCCACCTAGAATATGTAAGCGTCACTCCATCCCTTCAAGGAATTTCTGTCTGCCCCAGATCTGACCCGATGCGTTTATTCTGCATGAATTCTCACGCAATGCTAGTTCTCCGGAACTGGTTTGCACAGGTGTGAGGGCAGAATTTGGCCCACTCTGTTCAATATATAAATATATATATGAAACAAATAGATTTTATTTCTATATGCAATCCGGTCAAGGCGATTAAACAGAGTAGGATGCCTAGTAATTTTTTTGTTATCCAGTCTCCTCCCCCTTCCTTGACTGTTCTCGTGTATGTATACAATACATTCCCAGGTTCTGGTTTATGCAGGTATGCGTGTTATGAAATGTCATTAATGGTGGTTGGTCTACATATTCGTCTACTAAATAATAACTAATATTGTGTATGTAATATCAATGCAGAAATTACTAATTTTAATAGAATAACTCTCTGGCTTTTGTTCTGTTAGTGTGATTTAAACAAGCCAACAAAGTTTGGAATAGGTTGTTTTCCTTAAGAGGCATGAAAAGCAAGTATTATCGTGTTACAATGTTAAAATATTCAGTCTTCTTTGACAGAAAAATGTGTACTGTGTAGGCATTGCAAAAAAAAAAAAAAAGAAAAAAAGAAAAAAAATCCCACCTGCTCTAAGGCATTTGAATTTTTACAAATGTTTATTGTGCCAAATACGTGCAAAGATATTATTTACTGTTTTAAAAAATCATAAAAGCATATGTTATAGCACACAAAGAATTATTTTGTCATCAAGTGATTTCAATCTTTAGTGTTAATATTTATATTTAGATTAATTTTTATAAATGAAAATATTTTAATGGGTAAAATGAAGACTATATGATCTATTTGATTAAGTCTGAGTGAATATTAAGCTTGCCTTGTTGTTGTTATCTGCATACTCACCGAGAATTATTGTCAAGAGAAATTATAAAAGAGTAAAAGCAATTTATGAAAAGAATGCCTTTTCAAGGACTTGATTCATAAAGAAAAACCAAAAGTTCTTCTCTGTTGTTTGGATTTATGTGCACTTCGGCCCAGCAGCATGCAGAACAGGCTGCCACGCAGAGAGCTCAGGCTCTGCCTGTCCACAAGCGCCCCGTCCCCTGTTAAACCCAGGAGATGTGCAGCTCTGCAGAATTCCCTCAGCTAGCCGAGGGGAGGAACGCGCCTTAACGCACCTGGTTCAGATTTTTTCCTCTGGGGCCAGGGTGGGGGGGATCCTGCTAGGAGCGTTTGACAGTCAAACTGTCAAACAGTTCTCCAAACTGTCGAGTCTGTTGGGCGAAATCCCATCGCACACAGAATTTCTCAGGCAGAATTTCTCTAACTCTCGCTGGGATTGCTACAAAAATGACAGACTGAGCAAGAAGGCTGCTGATAATCCTAGTCTGGTATTTCCAAAGTCACATGCAATGAACACTGATCAAAGTATTTCTTTATCAGCATATTTTCTCCACCGTCAGGGCACTCATTTAAACTAGCATGTTTTAAGTAACACTTTGGGTGTTGTATGTTGTATTATAAAGAGGCATAACTGCCTTATTGTAAGAAAAATCCTCTCCTTGCTGACAGACCATTTCGCAAAGAGGGAGAAAAAAGGTTTAAATTATCTGCAATGATTAACTCAACCACTATTAAATTTTAGTAGTAATTCTAACCAAGCACAGCTAGAAATGCAAGTGCATTCTGATTTGTCTTTTGCAGCATGCTTCGTGGCCTGGATTTAACTGTCAGTCGTGAGCTAAATTGTGAGCTATCTTTATCGGATATAAGCCATAGATTAAACTACGTTCGAATATTATGTCTGGTAATAGTTATTAATCAAGATTAAACATAATTGTAAATAACACTTCTTATAAAGTGAATATAACAAAGTTAATTACCATGGCAACCATGCATACTGGGCCACAGCCCCAGGCTTATTGATGTGGACTCAGGCAGTAGGTGGCGCATTGCTTGCGCTCCTCAGAGAGCGGTTTCGGCTTGATGAGGTAATGTACTTCCAAATGACTGCGTTGTTTCACAGGGAATCGGCTGGTTTAGGCCCTCAGCCCTTTTGGATAACGGCGCACAACTACACGCAGTAGGCACAAAACTACTCCGAAGAGTTTAATTAGCCAATTTTATTTTATCTTTTTTTTTTTCAGCAGGGAGAAAATACTTGTCTTTGATAGGAGCTCCTTTTTGTGCATTAATGTATCTCTCCAGCAGTACAGGCACAATTCATAAAGAGGCAGTGGGTAGTTCAGGGCTACATTCTTATGCCTTTATGTTGACAACCTATTTAAAACTACACACAAAGCACCAGCATTTCATGCCATTAATGCAGGTGCATTACAAATTAGTGAGAGCCTTTTTTGTTTCTTCCAACCATTGCTTTTTATTTTTACATATCAACAGCCATTGACTTTTGAAATGTGACAGGAAGGCTTCATGATACGCTTAACACCACAGCGTTTAAATCCCAGCACAAAAGCTGCGTGGCTGTTTGATAAACCTAACGTTACAGCAACCAGCATCAAGGGATTGGTGGGGATATAAGACAAAGAAACATTGTTATAAGCTACAGTTGCACTTGGTGCTCGTGTCCATGCATTGTCTTTTACTTGCACCCTGAATATGTTTCTTTTTGAAGGAGCTTGCACAAGGAGGAGAAAAGAAGAGCAGCGTGGGATTGCTAGGCCAAAGCAGAATCGGAGGTCTGAGGTGCAGGGGAGGGTGCAATTCAAAAAGCAGAGGTTGGGTCACCGCCTCAGGGAACAGGGATCACCAGTCACTGTCTTCTGTGCCTGACACTTTCTGTTCCCACAAAGCGTTCAAGATGAAATCCAGGTGCCTGCTCACAGGCCTCAGGCTGCCACGGTTGCTTCTCAGCTGCCTCTTCCCAAACCGACCGATGGGGCGGACACCACGGCCCACATACCAAAAAGGATCGATCTCAGGACCTGGAATTCAAAGCAGCCAGTGAAGCACCTAGCACTGTGCTCAAAGGCAGCACTTCCTGAACATCTTGAGAGTGTCGGGCGGCTCATTTGTAGCCCAGGAAAAAAAGAGAGGGGGAAAGGCTGCAGCCAGACACACAACTTTCTAGTTCCTTTGAGGGCCATCTGCCCTGTGTAGAGCCGAAAGGAAACGGGTTCAGATGCAAAATTAATTTTCATCCATCTGGGCTGCAACTTGCAATTCGAACATTAGCCAAAGTACCCATCAACTCAGGAGGGCACAGCGTGCTTTAAAACTGATCCGAACCTTGGAGGAGGTTACAGTGCAGCCTACGTCCAGAACGACCACAGTAGCTCCCTGTACTGCCACTTTTGATCTGTCCTCCCTTAGCTCAGGCCCCGAAGGTCCTACTGTCCAGCCTCCGTTTCTGCTCTATGCACCAGGTATGGCATCTCTACAGGCTAACAAACCCGCTGGGCTGCAGGGAGGGTTCCTACCTGAGGGGTAAACATAAAAAACTAACTCGTGTTCACTTAGGAAGTTGTTTTCATGGGTGACTTTTTTTTCTTTTAATGCACCTGAAGTACACTTACACTTGACTTATTTTTATAGTCTAGTTCTGGAGCAGGTGTGGAGAGGGGTATAGTTGTATTAAAAGACTAAGGTACAGCAACAGGGAAAATCTACAAAGTGCTGGAGATGATGCCACCCTGAGGAAATGCCAAATCATTCCAAAGCCGGATGAATGTCAGGAACAGGGACAAATTTCAATGTAAGTGCATTATATATCATGCAAGTCATACAGAAGTCTCAGGCAAAGGCAGCAGGATTTTCCCCTGTGCATTCTGATGCTTGAACAGAGAAAATAAAAAATCCACTTTGGCTGTCAATTTCTCTATAAATACATATTGTAAGTCTTTCCACACGGTATTTAACACCCCTCCTGCCCACCAAAAAACAAGTAATTTCATTTTTTTCACCTGGGTACCTAAAAACCCCACATCCCTAGTTCTCATTGAAAGGGGGAAGGTGTGCCACTGAGAGCCCACATGCTTTACTGCCCACACCCCCTTCTCTCCCACGCCACGTACAATTATTAGCCTTTGCTCCTTGGGGGAAAATGAGATTTCCTGATAAAGACTTTCTCAAGAATCTTTTGGCCTGTGTGTTAGCTTTTACTTGGGACATACGATATTGCCCCTCACCTGGCCAGCCTCAGTTCTTCACAGCGTGTCTGAATGGAGACACTTCAACCACTTGTATTTTGCCTTTCAGACAAGACGTGGTTCCAGGGAGAAATGAAGATACCCGTACAGCAAACTTAACTTTCTGGCCCTTGCTTTCTCATTACTCTATAGAAGTAGTTGTGAACTACCCTGGGTCTACAGAACACAGCTGAAAAATTTGATGCTTAAATATTCAACATATACCGCCTTACATTTTCTTTGTCAGTCTTTTGTACATCAGTGTCTCCTCTGGTATTTATCAAAAAATTACACTATCTCCCTTGGGTAGTTAAGGGCTGTGGGAAGGAGATCAAGCTTGGTACATGCTCTTACAGGTGTAAATGGAAGTACAGGTCCCCATACCCCCATTTTACCATAGAAACACCCACATAGATTTGCTGCTGAACTTTGCCTGACAGTCCAACCCTGATCCGTCAATGCACCAGAGGCCGTGGGGTCACCATATGGGAGTCCATCGCGTTACTTCAGGTGAGACTCATACTTACTTCTGTTGTCTATCTGATGTTTAAATGGCCTGCTCTGTCCTGAAGCAAAGCTGAGCGATACCAAGAGCACCAGCACATAGACGGTGACCAGCTTTAAGTGCTTGGGTGACCACTGGGCACGTGGTGTCCACGAGATCAGATGCCGCATGGTGGAGTGGTGGTGGGAAGGCTGTGAGAAGAAAAGTGAACATGGGGAACACATATGAGTTAAAGCTCTCAGGCTGAAGGAAGGCATCAACTGTAACAGCGTGCTCCTAGCCATCGGAGCCATTTCATGAGTAAGTTCTGTGAAACACTGACACTGGGAGTGTCCTGGGTATTTCTGTTTGAAGGCAAAGGCCATGCAGGGAGCCATCTACTGAGGCAAGTCTTGCAACTTGAGTGTTTTCTCACGAACAGGACACGCAAGTCCTGGCCCTGAGCTTGCCGCTGACTTTCTGTGTGGCCCTCTGTATGGCAAGGTCTGCCTATGTATGTGACAGCCTGGAGCCTCTGCCTACAGGAGCCCTGTTTGCTTAAGCATCACTTAGGGTAGCCATACAGCTGCAGAGCTGTAGGAAATCCTTTTGGCTACGCCTAAACAGAGGCTTCTCCCCGTGTAAGGGCGGGTTTGCTTTTTCCCCTGTTGCTGCCTAAGCACCATGCTTCAGTAGGGGCAGAGCAGGAAAGAAAATCTTCTGATGCAAGATGCTCCCAAGCATATGGCAGGGACAACACAACAAAAGCACGTGGAGGATCTGGTTTTGTCTTTCATTAAAATGCAAAGTCAAAAGCTCCTTAACCCTTAGCATTCAGTGAAGTTTGTTGTCGTGCCTTTTTTTCTTTTTTTCACACTGACAGTCACTTAGCAGAGAGCTTAGAGGAAAGTGATTTCAACAGAACTGTGAATTAACTTTTTCTAACTTGAATATCTCATAACAATCAGGACTAAATGATCTTAGCATGTAAAACCACATGGGATGAATTCTGCTTCCAGTTTCACCTGGTGTACATCTCTTGTTGCTCCATGTTTAGCAAAGCCTAAAGTTCAGTCAGACAAAAAGAAGATGTTTTGAGGAGTCTCTCCGGTGTGCTTACAGGGTTGCTGACAGGTTTTCCAGATTACTTGCTGTCTGGTTTTGTGTCTTTTGTTTTCTGGTAACTGAGTGACAGGAAGAGCTTGCCTTGAGATCGTTGTTGATGAAAGACAAAAGTGAAGGAAAAAGCTTTTAGCACGAGCTTTTTCCTAAGCAGTGCTGTGCCTCAGTCTCCGCCAGTTGGCCCTGTGCCCCCTATCAGCCATTCTGGCCACCTTCCAGAATGCCGTTCTTTATTGAACTTTTTGCTCTCAACCTGGCTAGGATTCCTGCGAAGCACATGGCTCCCACTGCTCCTCAGTAAGTAACATGCCACCCTAAATAATCAGGGGGCTCGGCACTTCCAAGCCTCCCTAATTTTTCCTCCTCCTAATTGTGCCACCCCTGTTGGTACGGGGAGAAACTGAGGCACGGATAATGCCACAAACTTGACCCAGCATGATGCTGAGCATTTCTAACTCCAGGATAGCACAAAATCCTGGTTACCCACTCACAGTCCTTTCATGAGTAATGGGGCTGGGAGGTGGTCTGTGATCTCCTCAGGTCCAGACCTGCCTTAGCTCACAGCCCTGCAGCTTTCCTCCAAAGAGAAAAAAAAATCAAAAAAACAAGACCTCATGCAATCAGGCTGTATGTGCCCTCCATTTCCAACCATTAAATGATCACCAAAAATTTTAAAACCTTATTAGTTTCAACAAAACTTGATGCAATTAAAAGTTTCAGGAGCAATTTTTCTCCTGGAGCTCAGCAAGAAGTCAGCACCACTGCCAACTTGGTCAACTTGCCACTTCTGCTTGGTCCCTAAGCAGAAAAGAACCTTTAAATTTTGGCTGAGTGACATCTGTGACAGTGGTCTGGCAATTTCCATCGACATGACAGAAGAAAGTTACAGCATGTTAAAGCCACTACTAAAGTTAGGGTGAAGCAGTGGGATCCCAGCTCGCTGCACGTCTGCCTCACACAAGCAGTGGGAGACCAGCCTGGCTCTGCCTCCAGGCACCCAGGGGCTCTCAGCACGCCAAACTCGGCTGCAGTTCCATCAGGTCTAAACCTATCCTCAATGTCCCCAGAAGACAAGGTGCTATTAACTCTTTAAACCCTAAAATAGCATCTTACTCTAGGTTGGCGGCTGTGTACATCCCCTCCAACGCAAACACGAATAGCTTTCATGTTTGAAAGCAGCACTGGAAATCCCCGCAAGAGATCAAACCCCGGGTGAATCCAGGCCTGGGACCATGGCTCATTTCAGGGCTGAGCAGCACGAAAGGTGCACTGCTGTGCTGCAGGCTCCGGCGTGTGCTCTCCCTAGGGGGGCACAGCACTGCCCACCGGTACAGCCATGTCGCCTCAGCACAGTCTCCTTCACTGCAAAACTGGAGAAAAGTTACTGAGCACAGAGCACAGCCATGTAGATTAATGTAGAAAAGCTAAAGCCCAACAAGAAAAAAGGAAATCCAGCAAGAAAGAGCCAGGACAAGCGCTGAAGTAGCTAGAGGGAGGCACTCACCTGTTTGCACCAAAGCTGCTTGTCAGGTAGCCGCTGCTCCAAGCAGAAACAGGGCAGCTTCTGGGGGCTTGTGCCTTTTATACCGGAGGGAAGTGGGCTTGAAGTGGGAGGGGGAGTCAAGAGGTGGGCCAGGAGGACGTCAGCACTACTAGTGAGCAAAATTTAAATTTACAAAGGGAGGGGAAGAGAACTGTGGCTCTATTAGAAAGCCATTGATCAGGGCAGTGAGCAGAAGCTGAGGGCAGCGCCAGGGGACACCAGCCCCCCTGGCCCACCAGGAGCAAAGCAGAGGGGAGGGGGCCACTGCCACATCCCTGTGGATGGGGGGACACAGGCAAACCAGAGCAGCACCAGCTGCCACGCTGTCCACACAGGAGAGCCCGGCTCTCTGTACTGCCTGGCTGAGATGCTCTGCCTGAAGCACGTGTCTGCGGGCGAAAAACACTCATGGCTGGGGATGAGGTGTGGGGAGAAAGAGGAGATGGACAGTGGGAAGCTCTCAGGGTCAGCAAGCTGGAGCTGCCAGGACAGGTGCCCCTTCCCAGCCCTTCCTCCTTTTGCTGTTGTCCCTCCGCTGCTTTCTGCTTGGGATTGAACCTGACTGCAGCTCTCATCCCATCAAGCCCCTAACCCACAGCTGGGGTCAACTCACCCACGCCTAAGTTTTAGGCCGTACTGCAACACAGCACCCAAGTAGCTAATGAAATGGGTTGCGATTCAGTGCTTAAGCAGGTGCTTACCGGTTTTGTGGCAGACAAATTTCATCTGCGTGAGGCTAACATCTTGAGCAACATGGTACTTCTACAATAGGCGTCTCTTCTGTGCGGCTATTTTTAACACTGTCTCTTGACTAACATGTCATCACGGTCTTGCTGTTACAGATCTCGCTGCTTTAACAGCTGAGCCCGTGCTCACCGCGAAGGTTTGTAGAGGAGCACCAGCTGAACTGGCAGGTGTTTCACTCCTTCGGCACCATCCTGCGGAGAGGCTGAGATGTGAAGCGTTACGGAGCTGCCCGGGGACCGCAGGCTCTCTTGCAGAGATCTTTGCAGACACTGGGTTGTGCTCCACTCCTGGTAAGACTGACTACCTGAAGAAACAATTTTTAAAGCTGTGCTTAGAAGAGGGGGCTCTGAGGCATGACCCAGTCCATAAGCTGACCCTGGACCAGAAAATGCTGCAATCCCATTAGGATGAGGTGGAAGTCCAAGAGCAAATCTGTTGTGTAGTTTTTCTACAAAGGTGCTTCCAGCTGGGAAAACCTCAAAGTACAAATGACACTGTTTCACTGCAGCCACCTCCCAAAAGAAAGGAGACTTTTTTTCTCCTAGGGGCAATTTGTGGGGTACTTGTACAAGGAAGCATGATTGAAATTTTGCCTGGCCGTGCTCTTACTTATCCAGGCATCAAGTAGATGACTCCAGCACCACCACTGTGGGGGTATGGTCACTAGCTGTGGGGTTTAAAATAAATTTCACATTTGCATGTAGTAGTTTGTTCTATGGGCATGTGTATGAACACAAACAGTAAAGAAGCCTGAGAAATACTCTTCCATTCTCCAATTTCCACCTAGTAACAGCTAAAGGAAGTGTCTTCCTCATACAAGTTTTCAAGAGTTTACTCAGACTACTCAGGATTACAATAGCAAAATATGAAGAGCACTTCAAGCTCATGATAGCACAAAAGGTCTCTTAACAGCTAAATCAATCGATAATGTATATACATGCTTTCTTCATCAACGTCCTTTTAGCATGTTCCCTTTGAACCTTGCAAATGCTGCCTACCTAAAAATCAATCTGCATCCAAGAACCAGGCAGTGGCTGTGCTTCCGCTGTCATAATTTTGTGTGCATGCATGAAGAGGGTATCTTCATAATAAGTAAAACCCTTCATGACTTTGCATTGTAAAGCTTTTCCCTTACAGCTCTTCACGTTGATTTGGACCAGAAAATGTGGGTATCCTTTCTTGATCTCTAGTGGGCAATCGCTGGAGAGAGGGCTTTTTCTCTCCAGGATATGTAGGATCCTGTCTTGTTTTGCTGTTTTTCTAAGTGATCCTGTCATCTTAAAATTGAAGTAAAAGCCATTTTCATCCCATTTACTCTTTCTAGCCTTGCTGGCACTGCAATGTCAGCCTTTCAATAGCACAGTTCAGTTTCACTGATTGACACCTTCGTGGAAGTTACCATATAAAATAAAACAGTACCGTACAATGTCTTCATGTTAATAGGGTTTGCTTATTGGTAAATGCTGCCTGCAAAATAATATGCCATACAAAGAAAAATCACTATTAGGAGAGCCAGCATTTGAAATACCCTAATATGATCAGCTGCCTTTGTTGTGGCCCGAGGTCCATCTACTGCAGTATTTTGGTTTTGACGGTGGCCAGCAGAGAACATCTGGGAAGACTCTAAAAACAGGGCAGCATATTTTGACATTCCCCACCAGACTATTCTCCCAGACCCTTGAGACATGAGGTCCAGAGGCTTCCCAAGCCAAATGTGTCTTTGTGGTAGGTAGCCCTTTTAATGGACTACTTTTCTTTCACAGTTGTTTCTTGAACCCATGCGAATTCTCAGCATGTACAGCTTTCTCCCTGCTACAAGAAGGATCACGGCCATGCATCTATTCCGGACACACCGCTTGCCAGTTTGTAAGTACTAATTTTTTTTGAAGTACTAATTTTTTTCATTTTTGCAGTCAGTCTTTCTGCCTTCACAAAAGGCTACTATAGAATGTTCTAGGCAATGAAGACTAATAAACTATGTGACAGCCTGTTTAAACGAGCCTCATCAGGCATTTCTCATACTGAAGTACTATTTTCCTCCGTCCTCATTGACTGTAAGTTACCATTTCTTTCAACCAGACCACGACTGAACTACCAGAGTGCTATGTATAGTACTCAGAAGCTTCACAGCAATCATCCTGACTTCTGAGAGTCTTTTCAGGCAGTTGCGATTTTATTTTATTTTGTTATCCCATTCGTAACAGGGCTTATGCTTTGGCTGAGGAAAGCAAGTCAGCTCATGCAACACAAACGTGAGAGCCACTCAGACTTGGGAGGAGCTGGGAAAGAGCTGCCAGGGGAAAGGGGGTCATGAAAGAGTGAGCCAGGAAGATCATTCAGAGGACAGCTTGGTCTGTAGTGAAGGGGAAGAAGTTTGCGTGTTCAAACCTCCATCCTTTTTCTGTGTTTGAATGAGAGGCTGGGCACATGCCCTCTTCTTTGTGGATGGCCCGTGGGAAGGTCTCAGGCCTCCATCACTTCCTTGCCCCACACACAACCAAGGACTCCTGCACGTAAAATTCCTGCGTAGATTATAGGAACCAGGAGCGGGGCTTGAGCCCGTTGTTAGCCAGAGTGTCTCAGGGTCTCGGTGGGATGGCTGACCAGGGAGACACTGCAGAATGAAAGTTCTTAGAGAGGCAGCAGAGATACAGGAGTGAAGGGCTGTGGAAAGGAAAGCAACTTCCCAAGGCCAAGGAGAGGTCGGGGTACTGGGCAGGAAACAGTAAGGAGGATGAATGGTGGCAATAGGAAGGTATCTGCTGGAGGTTGGAGTGACCCAAGAGGATGAGGTCTAGGGAGCCTGCAATGGAGGAACATTCTTTGGGAAGACAGCAGCAGAGACCAACACCGAGCTACAGTTTTGATGCCAAATTCTACCACCTAGTTTGCTCAAAGAAATTCTTTTTGCTGTATTTCTTTTGCTGGTAGGAGATGTCCACAAGCAGAAGGTAAAAACCACAAAAGCAGAGGCATTTGGTGCAGCTGGATGGAGAAACAGAAATATATTTTTTCAGCCCACCATTCTCGTTGTTTTGCATACCAGCATGTGGATAGTTTGCAGGTGCCATGGTGTTGAACTCATGCCTGAGCTGTGATTCTGCCCAGCCTTCTGTACTGGGGTAGAGCATGACTTCTGCATGTGAAATGAAATAAAACAAAACACAGCTGTTCTGGTGTTGCCCATCCTTGAACAAGAGGGAGTGGTAACACTGACATTTGTGCTGTCTGGAGCTGGAAATTCCTAACTGACATTAACTAGGTAATATTTTATCATAGACTGATAAGAGACTCAGTCGCACTAATTGAGTTTGGAGGATTGATGAAAACTTGTATTCAAATCTATTCAGAAAACCATGTCAATTCAAGCAACCAGACTGTTAATTACATGTAGCTTTACACTGAAGCCGCTCTCTACTAACATTCAGGTTCAGAGCAAAGCCAGGAGTGGCTTTATTTTGGAATTATTTTTTTTTCTTTGAGAAACAGGACCATCTAGTGGTTAACACAGAAATTACCACCTTGCTTTCAATCATTGTTGAGCCAGGAATGAACCCCCATAGGTTTCAAACAAAAACATGTATATCTTGAAATCTGACCATATAGTGAAGCTAAACCAGACTGCATATAACCCAGATTCTGCTAAGTTAGACTGGATATCCAGGTGTTTACCACCAGCACAGTTCCCAGTTTTCCCAGTTAGCACATGCTTACTGGAACAATTTGTTAGCAGCTGGGCAGCTCAGGCAGAGGCTACAGCTCAGGACATCAGCCAGTCTCCCCAGGCTCTTCCTCAGAAAGCTGTGGAGGCTTTGCACCAGCGTTAGAGCTCGGATGGAAAAATAGAAGTCCAGCTTGGCATGGTTACAGCCACCTTCGAAACTATTCTGCTGACAATGCAGCTAGATAGAGGGAAGATTTCGTCTGAAACTTTCGCTATTCTTCCTCCCTGCTAGCCACGGGACAGCCTTCTG
>NW_009259240.1:413065-416935 GCF_000687185.1 Egretta garzetta | reverse complement strand
TTCTACACAGCGTTTCAGGATGCGCAGCTTCCAAATGCAGCTGGATATTGTAGGCAGAGTCATGTAGCAGAAGCAGGGAAGATTACAGTTCAAGAAGAAAAAAAAAAATCAAAGATGGAAATATTTTTGCCTGTCTCTCAAGCATCCAGCACTTGGATGGTATTTTCAGGATGACACCATTAGGCCAGCAAAGGTATGCCTCTGGCACTGCAGCCATGCAGAAGTTGTGTAAAGAGCAGTTGCATTGCTGGAATACAGGATGGAAATTAGTGCTGCTATGTGCCATTTGCACATTTCATCCACCATCACTTTCTCAGGCAACTTAAACTGATCTTTGAATATTGCGTGTTTCAAGCAATAATTGTCTGGGTTTCCAGGTTGTTGTGGAGGACAGTTCAGCACAAGAGCCTGCCATGTTCTGGTAGGGCAGACCACAAGACCAGGCCCAGGGGATTTGCCTACAGGAGCAATCCTTCATTAAATTAACAGACCTTTTGGCTTTGTAAAGGCTCCCAAGGAATAAAACTTGCAATATTAGAGCACTGCACAGGAAAATAGTAGTAGTAGTAGTAGTAGTAGGAGTAGTAGTAGTAGTAGTAGTAGTATATATTAGAACAGTGCCTATAGAAAATGAAAAATGATGTTGTTTGTTTTGGTTATTACAGAGGGGATTGAAGGCAGCTGAAGGTAACAGCAGCCTTGTCTGCGTGCACATGCAAAGACAGATGTCATACAGACAGTCCTAAGCTAAAGCAGAGCTTTAGCCCCTACCATGTGGGTGACTTGGGTTTTTTCCTGATGCAAGGCCCATGTTTCCAACACAGCAATTCTCTGGAAGAACAAAGTTTCTCCCACTGGTCTGGGTTACTCGCTGCTCCTAAAGGGCAGCTGAAGTACTTCTGAGAGTACCCAGTGAAGGTGCAGTTCTGCACTAGGGTGACGATTTTTTACAAAAGTGTCATTTATGGCTTCAGCATGTTGTTATTTCTCATCTGCATGCCAGTGAGTCCCTGGTTTTAATACCTGCAGCTTATCCAGTCATAAATAACCTCTAATGATCCACAAACAGCTTGACAGATGAACTGAAATACAGTAAAAGGCAAGCAAGGGGATCTCTAATTGCTATTCATAACCAGGTCTTGCAACTATTGCACTTAAATAGCTTGAAGCCATGATCAAGATAATTAGAGATGATGATGTTCTTTTCCTGCACAATAGTTGTCAGGTTATGTATTAGTCATGAAAAGGCAAGTCTCATTCCCAATCCATTACTTAAACCCTGACGTCTAATTGATATTAGCAAATGTCATTAACTCCAGCCTGAGTTCTAGGATGATTAGCCATAATCTGAAATTTAGCAGCCTAAGCAACACCACCTCTTGCTTCCACTTAGGTTTTAAACCTATTTTAACTGCTTCTACCTTTTCTGTTTGCTGCTGTGCCATGTCTGCTTGGCCCACCTTTCTGCAGTCTGGTGCAGCTGGAAGCCCCCACAACCAGGACTTTCACAGGTCTATTGCCATGAATGGTTGTTCAAGAGCCAGGGGAAGGACTCAGTCAGGACAAAGGACCTCAGGACAGCTGTCAAGGGGCAAAAGCAGGAGAAGCACATCTCCAGTGGGATGCCACCTGTCTCTGCCCACAGTGACCAAAGTTTGGTGCAAGGTGCAAGGTGCACAGACTGTGTTTGTTTCAGACCTAAGTGACAGAGGTGACATGGAGACCTGCAGCTCCGCCTGAGGAGGACAGCCCCACAGAGACCCCACACCAATGCACGTGGCCATTGCGGCAGGCTGCCAAGGGAACAATAAGGATGCTGGCTACCACCTTTGTTTTCATTGCTGCCCAGTGCATGCCAAGCTGTGCAATTAGGTCTTGCTTCCATTCCCTCTGCAGTTGTCAAGGTTTGCACTTAAGAACTGTTCATTATGGCTTCATTTTAAGAACAACAAAGTCACAACTTCTTGGCTTGTAAAAGAGCTTTGTTGTTTCCCAGGCACTATATCTTGTTCGTTTGTAAACTATACGATGAATACCACAGGTGCCCAATGAGCCCATAAGCCCTGCAGTGAGAACTAGAAGTACAGAACTATTTTAAATGCATGAGGATTCAAAGCAAGCACAAGAACCACCACAGTGAGCAGAGCGCTCACCTAAACCTGCAGACTTGGACTTGGGGTGTGTGTCTGAAAACCTCCTGTTCTCTCATCCATGGCAAGGCCTGTCCCCAGCCTCTGTCCTCTTCGGTGTGTCCCAGCACAACTGTTGTTGCAGCATTATGCAAGTAGAGTGGATCTGAAGTTTTAACCTTTGCGTTTATCTTTTAACGCAAATCAGTTTGCCAATCTGGCTTACCACAACGCCCCACAGCCAGCGGTGCTGGCCCAGCCAAGGTGACAAAACCCAATGGCTGGTGTGAAAAAAGGAATGACAGGCCTGCTTTGCTGCTGGGAAAGAAGTTTCATGGGATGACGATGAGAGAGCAAAAGGTACAACAAAATTTTGGACAGAGATGTAGAGTTTGCAAAAACACATCAGACCCAAAAATTCCCCATATCAGTAGTAATGTAAGTTCCCTGAGAGAGGTGCTGGAGACATCCTGGGGATATGTCCCTGAGAATGGGTGTCCTGAGCTTCCTCAGCCTGCCCAGAAGGTCTCTCAGTGTCTAGATCTGTGTCCTTAATCCACAGACATTGTCCAAACCGTGGCATGCCTCTGTGACTGAAGCAGTCCCCTCAAGCTCGGTAATTAGCATCTCCTCATCCTCCCATTACTGTCCCAATAATGCCTTTTGCAACCGCCTGGGAAAGAATTAGACAACCCTTCTCTACAGCCCATATTGCAGTGAAAGGCTTCATCAGCGATGGTAGCAAAGGGTAAGCAGAAGTTTTGTACCATGGCAAACAGCCCTGCTTTCCCCAGGGGAAAAAAGAAAAGCTTCCTTACAAAACGCCAGGACCAGAAACTTTCCTAGACCAATGCACACTGACATTCATAAAACTACTGCAGTGCTGATCCAGGCCTTGGATCATAGAAGAGAATTATCCCTTTGATTTAAGCAGACTGAAGCTTAGTATAAGAGCCATAAAAAAAAAACAACCCAAAAACCAAAAAAAACCCCCACCAAAACTAGGGGAGAAATACAGGTTCTGGCAGTTGTGCCAATGCAACTAGGTACATCTGCAAAGCCATTAATCACCTCCCGAGGACTGGCAAGCTCTGTAACACCAGTGCACCTCTTTAAAGGCAAACCTTTACCACTGCAGCCTCACCACCGCTTACACCCTCCCCACACATAAATGGCTAGCAGGCGGTCGGACGGGGAGTCCTGTGGGGCCAGGCGGCCAGCCGGCCGGCCAGCCATGGTGGCACCTGGGGCCTGGGGAAGGCAGCAGCTCCGCCTCGCTGCCAGCACCCACCTGAAAGGAAGGGTGAGTGCCAGACCTGCACACCCAGGGGGGTACACGGGTGCCCCATGGTTTGCGGGGTGCTAAGCGGCTCACCCAAGGTATTTGCACGCGTTGAGCAGTGTTTTGTTCGCTGCCAGCACCCACCTGAAAGGAAGGGTGAGCGCCAGACCTGCGCACCCAGGGGGGGTACACGGGCGCCCCATGGTTTGCGGGGTGCTAACCGGCTCACCTAAGGTATTTGCACGCGTTGAGCAGCATTTTGCGCAGTCAGGTAGGCCTGACGGTGTTTTTCCAACGTGTTCTGATTGTGGGAAGGGGGAAGCACTCTCCCAATTTCTTGGGAGTGACCTTGGAATTCCAATTAGCTTGGGAACACGCAGGGATACCAGGAAACAGGGGTAATGGTTTTAAACTAAAACGGGGTAGGTTTAGACTGGATATAAGGAGGAAATTCTTTAC
>NW_009259240.1:408706-411097 GCF_000687185.1 Egretta garzetta | reverse complement strand
CCGCTCCGGTAGGAGATGCTGCCGTGCACTGGGCTCTCACACCCCGCGCCGCGCTGTTGGCCGCGGTGCCTGTGGTAGCACCCCAAACTGGGCTTCTCTGTCAGCTCTGCGGTCCCAAAGTTGTAATCTTTGTGGGCAGAGGGAGTCTAGGGTTCGAATCCTCTGCTAAGAAAGGGAATCATCTCCCCGGCTCCAATTGCTCGTTGATTTGCTGCCTCATCTTATCCTTGCCAATGTCCCAAAACGTGATATATCCCCTGTAAAGGGTATTGTTTCTATAGATTGAGCTATACAGACGGTAGGTCATCTCTCTTGTATTAGCAGGGAAGTTTATCATGCTAGGCCATGGTCCTCCACCTTCCTTATCTGTAGGCAACAGAAGTGAGCAAGTTAACACTTCATATGATGATGTTGCCAGGCTTTTGGTCTGTTTTGTCTCTCATCTTCTGCACATATAAGCCATATGAGAATGTTATGTTAATCACGATCTGGGAGCTGATCCTGTGCTTAGAAAGGTGCTGCCCAAAGGATTTGTTTGGAGCAGTCCAATGTTAACACCTACAGTGCTGGCTTATCTCCAACCTAGAATCCTAAACTCTGCCAAGTGATCTTAATGCCCAAGTCCCCTTTTTCTTTCATCTTTTCTTTGACTGAAATTTTCTTCTAGTGTTTGCCCCACAAGTTGTGGGGCACAGTGAAATTCAGCATATTTTAACAAATGCCTAACTAGAAATTAAGCCAGTCAAGCTTCCCAGTGCTGTATGACCTTCCTGTGGTTCTTGCATCCTCATGATGCTTTCAGTGCCTTTAATGCTCTTGTCATTCGTGTTTCTACAAGGGTCAGCCTGTCTGCAGCTGAACTACTTCTGTTCCTGTTTCTGCTGAAGTTTTACTCTTTTGGGGCATTTGTTTCGCGCGGATGGCAAAACTTGATCAGTGTTTTTTAGTTTTGAGTTTTGGATGGAAGTTTGGGAAATTGTAGCTTGCGTGGCTGTTGAACCTACACTTTCTGAAGATGGGGCTCCTCAATATGATTCTGATTAGTATAAAAAAATTACTTATGATTAGTTTAAAAAAATACTTAAAGTAATTCATGCTTCAAGATTTATGTGGAGCTACTGATTAGGAAACTTGTAGGGCTATCAAGTTTCTTAATCGAGTGTTAAGCATGTTTTTTGTGGAGAATGGAGAATAAGAAATATAACCCAGAAACCCTTCTTCTTCCTAAATGCCATCCTGTTTCACCTGTGCTAGATACATTTAAAATTAATTTGGGGGGCTTTTTTTGTTACTAAATGAATTTTGTTACAATTCTTGCCTAAAACTACTGACTGGCAGAGGGGTGCTGGTTTACAGCCAGCCTCTGACATCTGTTAGGGTCTGTTGCCATGTTTTGTTTACATTAGTAGCCAAGAATTACATTCATGTCTTAAAACACTGGTAGTGTGGTAGCTGTCACAGTATAAGATCTCTGTTTTGGACCTGTGAAGGAGCGTGTGTACAAGAGCTTTTTTTTATTTGTCTGTACTTATCAGTTGATCTGATGAAAGATATGACCTTCCGTATTTCACTTAAAATGCATGTGGCTGTCTAAAACTTACATGCACTTTATGTTCTCTCAGAACCCTGTTTTCAGGTTCAGAGCTTCAGGATTTATAGTTTGCAATAAATAGTGCAGTAAATTGATACTGTAGCTGAAAATTATTTATATTTGAGAAGGCATTGAAGAGACCGAATGTGTGATAGTTGAGTGCTATGCTGAGTTAGTAGGCTAGTGAGACTTAAAACAGCTGTAGAAAAAAGTACTCCCGATTTCAACAGCATATTTTTAATCAGGGAGAAAACAGCAAGATTATCCACTAAATAAAGCTCTTTGTGAAATGAGAAACTTATCTGTTAGTTATTGAGCTTGGGTGTTTTCCTTTGTGAGAATTACATGAATCTTTTTCTTCCTGCAGACCCCTTTGCTGATGCAACAAAGGGTGACGACTTACTCCCGGCGGGGACTGAGGATTACATTCATATAAGGATCCAGCAACGAAACGGAAGAAAGACGCTAACAACTGTTCAGGGAATTGCAGATGATTATGACAAGAAGAAACTTGTGAAAGCTTTCAAAAAGGTGAAGTTGCTGATTTGATTTAATAATGTTGTATAAAGGAGTATGATAGCTTTTAATACTAAGAAACAGAATACATGTTTTATTTCATTCTTGCCAGTGCGCATCATTTTCATATTCAGGTTGATCCCTTTCCCTGTCTTTTTTAAAACTCCTGTCACTGTCTATTGACACTGATTTTTGCTAAAAAGTAAAACATTTCTTTCCTATAAAGAAGTAAGAAAAAAAATTCTAAATGTTTCATTAAAATTTCACTGATATCTGGCTTTGTT
>NW_009259240.1:402950-408682 GCF_000687185.1 Egretta garzetta | reverse complement strand
TGAGTTTCACAAGGATGAAAATATTTATTTTAAAATAGCATGGAGTTGAAAGGCTGTATCTTATGACTTTGTTTTCCATTCTTGTAACAAGTGCTGGCCAGTTCCTTCTGCTCAGTAGCTAATCCTGTCTTTGCCTGAATTTACCATCAGCAGCTTAGTTTGTGTCTGTGTGCATCGGCGGATATATTCCATTTGCTCTCAAAACCGATGTAAAATAGATCTAGCCTTTGCCTTGCTTGGCATCAGAATTTAGTAAGCAGCTTCTGTGACACAATTCTGCTGAAAAGACTCACTAAGCAAAACCATAATGTACATCAAGATGCCTTACAATATGAATGTTTCTCTCCAGAAATTTGCTTGTAATGGTACTGTGATTGAACATCCTGAATACGGTGAAGTTATCCAGCTTCAAGGTGACCAGAGGAAGAACATTTGCCAATTCCTCTTGGAGGTGAGGGACTGCAGATAAATATCTAAACCTCTCTGGAAGCAATAGAGTGACAGGTGGCACTGACGTTAATTAACCACCTAAGATGTCCACTATAGTTCCTTTGTATTTTCAGCCAAAAAGTAAAATGACACTTGCAGAATGAGAGTAAAACTCTGGTGAGAATCAAAGCACTGTAGAATGCATTTACTCTGCTACAACATACCACTTGTTCTCTGGCAGTGCAACTTGAGTTCTTAATTTGTGAAATTAAGTGTTTGATGCCAAACTGTAATTTTGAGACTGAAAACACTACAGAGGAAAGAGTCTTTCACCACTGGCTTACTGATGCAAATCGTGATGTAGAGATGTTACACTGTCAAAGAGTAAGTGCTAGGGCTACGCAAGAAGTCAGATGCCTGATAAGATTTTTTTTTTTTTTTTTGGTGTAGTCAATTCTGCTTGGCCCGGAAACATTTTGGAAACTAGAAAACTGCTTTATTGAGTATATGCTGTATTGTAGTTTCTTTAATTAAAGTGTTAGATTGTGGTAATTTGATGTCACTGTTAATATCCTAAGAGTGTAAGCTTTACTGAAATGTTGCTTTTCTCCTTTAGATTGGCATTGTCAAGGAAGAACAACTGAAAGTTCATGGTTTCTAAAATACCTGTGCTCTCATGAAGAACCCTGCAGTATTTGATCTTACCTAGCCTGACTCTTCTGTGAAAAATGAATCTTTGCAGTGAATGGACTTCCCTGTTACCTGAACATTTAAAATTTGATTCAGATTTGCATGACTGCGTGAAACGTGTGGTGTGTAGACTAGAAACACATAAGAAAACTTCAGTAAGGTGGTAATGAAGACACTTGTGAACTTTAACACATTTCCAATGGAAATGTTTTAGCAATGATTGTTCAGTTTACTGTTCTCCACCTGACTTGAATGTGTGGGTTGTATCAAAATAGTGTGTGTTGCTGCTTAGAAATAAAAGTTTATTCGTATATTTTCTGGGATATCTGAAATGCTTTAGCTTAAGTTTTAAACTAGCACAGCAGCCTTACTGAAGAATGGCTAAAATGTTTTGTGGCATGTGTAGCTCACTGCTCATTGAATAAATTGGAAAATCTACATGATGAAGTATTAGCTAATTAATCAGTAGACTAGCTTGATGTGATCTTATCCTGTAGCTGTAAGACTAGAGCTTTAAAGTCTTTTGTGTAGGTGTATCTTAGTAGCAGCACGGTAAGACAAAAATTGTTTGCTGAGTAAGTAACTGGATCTTCTCTAAAATTTACTGCAGGGACTATGAAATGTTAGTGTTAAGCATAGTAGGACTAAAATAAGCTAAACTCCTTAAGGCCGCTATTACTGAGGACATGTTAAACATCTAGGTCATACATAGTACTCCCAAAACATTTGAAGGAGGTGCATGGGATTTTGTATCTGTTCTGTCACTGAGTGAAGGGGAAGGACATTGAGTCGGCTTCTGCCATGACTGTGCATTTAATGTCGGCAAGCAGAGTGCTTTAATTAGCTGGTAGCGTTAGCTGCGGAAGTAAGGAAGGGAACAGGCTCTATACTAACTTTTTTTTTTCTTGGTGTGAAAAGTTTTGCTGTCACTAACGGTTAATATGGAGGGTTTTGTAATGGGGTTTGGGTTACTACAGAGAGCTGGTTTAGTCTACTTCTCTAGCAGGCAATTCATTCACTGTCATCTGAAGTTGTTATAGCTTTGTTCCACCATGCTTTTCATCTAGTTTTAGTTAGCTGTAGGCATTTGGTATTTTGCTTTTAAGACATGTCTCTTTACAGAATGAAATTACTTAATTTGGTGAAACATTCAGTTCTTACCTTCCTTATGAGATAGAGAGGGAAATTTTCTCTGAAACAAAAACAGGCTGAGCTGATAAACCATAAGAATAGTGGGAGAAGTTAAAAAAAACTTAATGTAATATCATGTATTCTCTGGAAAGGAAGAAAGACATTTCTTTACTGCTAAGACTTATTAATAACTTAAACAGAAAAAAACCTGGTAACTACCTATGTAAACATCAAGAATAGGCAAAATATGTTACTTAATATCACCTATGCTTATACTTTGTTTCCTGTTCAGACTTGCCTTTCTAAACAGAAATTCTCAATTTTAACTCACTTGAACCTTTTTTTTTTTTTTTTAAGATTTCTGAATTCAGACTTGAACCTTTATGGAACGAACAACAATTAGGGGAGCATTATAGAGCATTCATATGACAATTTCTTTCTCTGTCTGGTCTAGACAATTCCACCTGTACGAATCCAGTGTCCAGTCTCAATCTCCACAAATTCTGCCTGGTGTTATGGATCTTAAGTGTTCCAGAAAAAGGATGTTCCAGAAGATTGAGTACTGTTAAGGTATAATGTGTTCAGGAAGAGGAAGAGGAGGAGGAGAAGGAGGGAAAGCCTGCTGCAAAACATGAAATACCAGCATGCAGAATGAAAATCCACAGAATAAGTCTTAGGCGAGTCTTGCACATTAGCAGAATAAAATCATTGTACTGCAAATTTACCTAGTCCTGATTCTAGATGCTAAAGTAATTACTCCTTTGGGGGTACATAGAACTTGGTGATTTTCATTTTATCAAATGCCAGAAAAACTGATATTCTCATTTAAAGCTTGTTCTCCTGCCCAAGAGGAAAAACAAGCAATATCTTCTCCTATTTCACTGGTATTACATGAGTACTTCTAGTGGGTTTTTTGAATTGGAGATTAACATATGATTAGCAAGTCTCATGTGTTACTGAGTCAGTCTTCGTTTCAGATAGAATTCCATTAACTTTTACTACCTAAGCTTGAGTCATTTCTCCATAGTTGTTCTGCTTGGAATAAATAGGAAAAACCTTTGTTTTCTTCCTCCTTATTGAAAAGTCCTTTCTGATAGGAGGAACCTTGCAGTTGATAGGTGGCTTGGGTTTTATGCTCTAGTGGAGCTGCTTGTGTTTTGACCTTTGAAGGGCAAAAATAAAAGGAGAGGAATTAAGAAGTAACACGTGAAGTTTAATAGATGAGTTTTGTTGTGGCAACAAACAATTTAATCTTTGTAGAAGGAAAGCAGAAATTTTTGTCCTTGAAGTGTTTTAAACTAGAACAGTGTCTTGGTAAGATTGTGATTGGCCTGGAAAGGCTGCAAACAATTTCATATTTTATCATCTTATGCTGGAACTTCTTTGTCAAAGCTTAGCCTGTTTGGAGTATCATCCATGTTTCAAGAATGTTGAAAAACATGAAAGACTTTGGGAAAGGACTGTTTAAATTACTGCCAGGAAAACCTGGTTTTACAGTGAAGGCAGGCTCCAGTCTTTCCATCTATTCAAAAATAAGTTAAAAAGTGGTAAAGGATACCACTGCCCATTATTGTTGAGGCAGTAAAAGGGAGCTAATAATAGTAAACACTTTTAAAACCCACTAGTAGGACTTGAGACTGGGCAAACTTGAGCAGTGCCTCAAACGGTGAAGTCTGTCTTTCAAATCTCCAAATCAGGATTGCCTTCTTAGTGACATCTGGGCTTAACCACAAGCTGCAACTGGATGTAGGAACTGCTGTTGATAGTTGTATCAGGCTGTTGTAGCTGATTATTTTAGCTGATACACTGGAATAAGGTGTTGCATAAATAAATTCATTGAATTGCCTGTTCGGAGCCTACATCTACTTAATGCAGCTATGAACAGTGAAACCATCGCTTCCCAAATGGTGGTAGCAGTCCTTATTTCTAGAAGATGAGATTTAGTAATTGTAAGTCTGTAAGCTGCCTGCTTGCTCTTGTGTGAATTATCAGACCCTTCACCTTCACTTGTGGTCCACTAAATCTGACCATGTGTTTGAGATGAGCATGAAGAGCACAACTATGGGCAGACGAGCAATAATTTTCTCAAGTGAAAGAACCTTTGAAAAGAATAGTGCCTAGATTGTATGTACATACTATTTATAGCTTTAAGCAAAGCCGCTGTACCATACTTCCTGCACTACATTCTTGCATAGCCTAAATGAAAAGCATTTTGTTCTGGAGAACTTATTTGGAGAGGGAGGAGGGAATCCCACAAAAAAAAACCCCACCTTAGTAAATAAGTTTATATCTTAAGCCTGTTTTTATTAACTTAGATTCACCTGAACTGCAAGACCTCTATAACATTGTTATTTCTGTATCTTTAAAAAGACTTCCTTTAGAGCTTGGCATTTAAGGTTCTAAATATATCTAAAGCATTATAAAAGTTAAAACTGTGAAGAGTTGTTGAAGCTTAAGTTTCAAATATTTGAAAAAATAATTAAGCAGAGCTCTGCATTTTGTGCTATTCTGCCATCCTGCTTACAGCTGATATGCACTTGCCCTAAAGATGCATATGGACAGATGTACCTTGAGTTGCAGTCAGCAATTACCTTTTCTTTAATCCTTCTGGCAGGCTCTAGTGTACAGGATCCGTGTGCTACACCCTTGTTTAAAGTGGCTTAGTAGTTCTTACTATGTGAAAATATGTACAAGACTGGTATGTGGCCAGTTAAAGAATGCGGAATTACTTTGGGACACAGTAGGGGTTACTCTCTCTTGGTGTGTCCAGTGTTGATTAGTGTCACTGAGTGTTCCTCTAATTAGTGTGCTACTGCCACTAGGGAAATGGAATTGGTCTTAGAGGGTCACGCATATTTAAGTATTAAGAATCTGCCTTCCTCCTAAGACTCCATGCATAGTCCTCAGTTAGGGACGTGTCCCCTGTGCGTGGCAACATGAAGGTTACTTTCCAGTTGCAAGATCAAAAGCTCTTGAGATGAATAAGGGAAAAATGACATAGTTTTATGTTTGCTGTACAGATGTTTTGTGCTTACTGTTTCCACTTTACATTAAAAAAAAAAAAAATCTCAAAAGAGGATTTGTACTTGGCATGCCTTTTTAATGTTCGCTACATGCCTGTGATTGGTCTCTTTACAAACAAGTCTTAACCTGTATTGGAGTATTGCTAGAGAGTTGAGACAACAGAGTCTTTTGAAATAAAATGTATCAATGTTATTTTATGTATGCTTTTCTAAAACAAACGGACTTTTATGCTATTACTAAGGAGGATTAATGGTTTTTTTGGTGGAAGATAGAAGTTGTGTAATTTAATAGTATGTGATCCTCTTGTGATCAGCTTCGATTTCTTCAAGAAAAGTTATATTTCCTCTTAAATTTCTGCCTTGATCTGTACTAATGTTGTGGCTTAACCCTGGCTGGCAATTAAACCCCATGCAGCTTCTTGCTTACTCACCCCAGCGGGTTGGGGGGTGAATCCGGAG
>NW_009259240.1:375679-402844 GCF_000687185.1 Egretta garzetta | reverse complement strand
TCCTTCCCACATAACAATTTAAAAATGGCCAGAACCAGCCACAAAATCTCCACTGAGTTCATTTAGCTCATGACTATGGGCTCCATCTCTTATGGTGGTCACTCAGGCCAGGAGAGGTGGTGGTTGTGTGGAGTTACTGGGCGCCAAAGCCAGCTCAGGTCGGTCACTGCCACGCTTGCACTGCTTCTTGTAAGGCTGCTTCTCCATTGGTTCAGGTGGTTCCTGCTGTAGTAATTCCTATCACATGCAACTCCAATCATGGGTGACAACAATTTAAAGGTATTTTAAATTACAATCTCCAGCCCAGGTCCCTTTGGGCCAGGTTACAGGGTTTAATATAGCAATCAACTCATCCCCTTGCCCCTGCTCCAGCTTGGGCTTACCCACAGACTGCAGTCCCTCAGGGGTGTACCTGCTCCAAGTGGAGCCTTATCTATGAGCCACAGTCCCTCCAGGGGCAAGCCTGCTGTGGCATGGACTTATATACAGCCACAGGCGCTTTGAGATGTACGTGCTCTGGTGTGGACTTACTCAGAGCCAGAGATGCTTCAGTGTGTCCTGCTCCCGTGCAGATTCATCCCCAGGTCACAGTCCCTTTGACTCAAGTTCACACTGGAGTCCCAGCCTGTCCAGCACAGAGACAGCAGCGGTGCCCTGGTCATCAGCCAGCCCCGGTGCAGGGCCATGGCTGGTATCAGAATGTTCCCAGGCACAAGCAGAGTGAGATGCTCAGCAGCACAGCGCTGCAGCGAGAGCAAAAATCAGCTGCTAACGAGCACTGGGCTCCGATACGCAGCAAGGCAAGGAAGCCCCGTGGCAAGCACAGGAGCCTGCCGATTAACAGCTAAACAGCAGCTACAAATTCAATCTTGCATGTTTCAGTCAAACCTGTTGTTATCTCAAACCCTTCAAGCCCCATGTTGAGCTCCAAAAAGGACTCTTGTGGTTTAACCCCAGCCAGCAGCTAAGCCCCACACAGCTGTTCACTCACTCCCCCCCTTGGTGGGATGGGGGAGAGAATCAGAAGGGTAAAAGTGAGGAAACTCATGGGTTGAGATACAGACAGTTTCATAGGGAAAGCAAAAGCCTTGCACACAAACAAAGCCAAACAAGGAATTCATTCCCTACTTCCCATGGGCAGGCAGGTGTTCAGGCATCTCCAGGAAAGCAGGGCTCTGTCATGTGCAATGGTTGCTTGGGAAGACAAACGTCATCACTCCAAATGTCTTGCTCTTCCTTCTTCCCCCAGCTTACATACTGAGCGTGACGTCATACGGTATGGAATCCTCCCTTGGCCAGTCGGGGTCAGCTGTCCTGGCGGTGCCCCCTCCCAGCTTCTTGTGCACCTGGCAGAGCATGGGAAGCTGAAAAAGTCCGTGACCAGTGTAAGCCCTGCTCAACAACAACTAAAACATCAAGTGTGTTACCAACATTCTTCTTGGTTGCTAAATCCAAACCACAGCGCTGTGCCAGCTCCTAGGAAGAAAAATAATTCTGTCCCAGCCAAAACCAGGACAACTAACCAACTTAAAAATATTGTGACTTGTACTGGGATATTATAGCTCTAAAACAAGATGATGATATTGGCTAGAGGTCTACAATTTTGGATAGAAGAGGACCATCTAAATTCTTGAAAAAGCAAAATGCACCGTGTTTTAAGATGAAGCCGGTAACGTGTTCAAGTTTGGTCTCAGCTATTTTAGAATGTCTTGTATCTGTGAAATGTGACAGCACATTTCTGAAATTAATTTGGGGTCTGATTAAAAGTACTTGTGTATATAATAAATGCTTTTTTTTTTTCCTTCCCATTTTAAGCATCTTTGCTATGATTATGCAGCAAAAACCCTCCATGATCCAGGCTCAGTTCTCCAGGTTATGAGTAGCTAAGTTCTGCAGACATGGTTGCAAGTAGAGTGGTCGTGCTCCTCAAAGACAGGGTTTAGCTGTCAGCTGTGTTTGTGGTCCCTCTCACAACTGGAGAGGGAAACAGGGCTGTTCCTACAGTACAGACAAATAAGCCTTGGGTATCACAATGGGACAGCTAACCCCATGGAAGAGAGGGTGCTGCAATTGTTTTGATAGCCTGTCTCCCATGTGAGCTAGAAGGTTGCTTTTTTAGGTAGACCCAGCAAATGACATGAACGCGTTGATGTGTAATCGGAGAATAGTTCTGCAGTAGAAAGGTTAAAAATGGTCTGTTCCCAAAAAATCTACTGAAGGGCAGCCCCTGTGTAGAGGAAGCAGCCTTTAGCTACTCTTCAACAAAGGAAGATACTCATGGGATGGGAGTACTTCCTGATGAATGATGGGCTACGCCTCAACAAATGCCAAAAGAGCCGTTGGTGGTATCAACACATCTGTACTCGGTAACACTGGTGAAAAAGATGGCCCTGCAAACAGATACCCGTCAGTATCTGATACTGTCACCTGTAACTCAAAGCCCAGATCTGGATTAGGACTTGAAGATAGAGGACAAAGCCACTGTCTGGGTTCCTTTAGTAAATACTAACCTGTGGATTATTCCATGCATTATTCAAGATAATCTGTGAGAATTCAGTATGACACAGGTCCTTACAGGGGATACTGAAAGAAGAGCACTTTCCTTCCTTACCTACCCTTCCTTTAGGTAAAATTTTGCAGTGGCATGGAGAAACTTTCTGATTGCCCAGTAGTGGTTTTACTTCATTAAAAAATACTGTGAATAGTGCTTTGTTTGAAAGTAGCTGAGCCTGGAGTCCTCACCCATCACTGCCTCGCTTGCCTTGCATGCTGAGCTGTTTTTAATGGCCACCAAGAGGCCGGACATTTTTTGGGGTCATCAAATTGTTTCATTTCTCCTGGTAGTAGAAGACAATTCCAGCGCTGGCTTAAAGTCATACTGAAACTGGATCATCCTTTGGTGACGCTATGGAAGACAAAAAGGGTTTCTGCAGAGGACAAGAGGGAAGGAGGTGTCTGTGCATTGCTTCCAAGTAGAGCAGTGCGGAGCCCTTCAGGTTGCCTCCACCTGAAGCCCGTCCGAACGCGGCAGCGTCTGCTGCTTTGTGGTTCGCACTGTGCAGGAGCAGCTGTGCGATTTCCAGGTCTTCTTTGGTTCTCTTAGCAGTTCAGGCTGGTAACACAGCTGGGTCTCTGACAATAAATTCAAAGTACCAAAGCACTCTGGTCATGGGTCGTCACCTGACCACACAGAAGTGGACGTCTACTGTGGGTCTGTCCTGACAGTCCTGTAACTACTTTCTGTCTGTCTGATAAATGTAGTATCCTGACAACTTCAGGGCAATACCCTCTTGAATAGGGAAAATCGCCAGTTGGCTGCTGTGGAGATTTTCTGGGAAAAAAAAAAAACAAACACCAAACCAAACAAGCCTGTAAAGTTGTGGCCATAATCAAGGCCAACATTCAGAAGACAACAAACGAGCGTCTGAGGACACTGTTTTATAAACAAAAGCAAAAGCACCCTGTTGCTAGCAGCTGCCTATTGCTGGATGAGGCTACAGGCAGTGGGGACGCACGGGAAACGTGCTTAAAATGGTAATAGCCCTTAGATAGCAGGCTCAAGGCTCTGCAGGCTGTTTTGCAAAGAAGGAGGTGGTAGAGGTGGTGTGACTTGGAAATCTTTGTGCCTAGGCTGTATTCTTAGCTCCGTTTACTCAGTGCACCCCCTCTCCCCAGTCACCTAAATTATAGGAGATGATCTCTGATCTCCTATTAGTTTCCAGTATCTTATTAGCTGTCTCAATTTGATTTTGGGCTACTAATATTCACATTGTTAAGGTACGTTCTCAGGAGGCAGGCATTAGGAATGCTTCAAAAGGAAATCTTAGCAGAAACAATTGAATATGAGGAGCCAAATGTGAGAATCTTCCAAGCATGTGACTTGGATGTTATGTTTCTGTGAAGAAGCTGTTAAAATGGAAACCTCTCTTGCATTAGCTGAAGAGACACTTCCTGCCCGGAAGAGTTCTTGCTGTGGTTATTTCAGTGCCCTAAATCAGCCCTGAAGCAGTGCTTTCTCCCAGGTCGCCATGTGGAAGGCACAGCACGGGTCGTGCGAGCTTTCAGGATATCTGCGGCAACTGGTCCTGCTCTCCTGAGCACCAGGAACATGCGAGTTGCATGTCACTGCCCCCAGCCCAGCTGCCGGCTCTGGCTGCTGAGCAAACAAAAGGTTTGCTCGCCATTTCCAATTTCTGTAGTGGTTTAGTGATCTGGCAAAGTGGTACGTATCAAGAGAAATTGCCCTGAAGTTAATAGAATTGGACAGACCATATTTTCAGGATCACACCTTGTAGTGCTGAGACTGGCAAAGCATCCACTGACTTCTATTTTTTGAGTTTACTTGACCTTTACTTTTGGACAGAGTTTTTCCTCTTCACTGAAATTTGAGCCTCAGCTGGCACAGCGCCATCTGGTCAGAAGAAACGGTCTTGAAAGACCACCGGCTTGCCTCTGTCCCTTGCCCTCCCCACACTTTTTCCATATGAGCAGTTTTAAATACTTTAGTTTGGGACATACAAGACCCTGGTACATATGTAAGTACTTCTTTTGATGTCTTCTCCTTCTGCAAATATATTCTATGTTTCCTCCTGCCATCAAAGAGACATCATATTTTGGGGGGGTTCTCCAAAGGTCCAGGCATGAATTACTGCAGGATTCTTTTGTTCTCATGGATCGTGAAGAATTAGGAAGTCTAAATTTACAGGGGGAAATCCAGAGCACCTGTAGATTGTACAGTTGCACAAAGACTGGTTTGCCTGTACATTTCTACATCTTTGATGTGCTGTATTACACGGGCACAGAGTGCACTTTCTGTCTCATCATGTTTGGCTGTTCCTGGCGACGCGCTGGAGGAAGCCTGCCTGCCACTCCAGTAGAGAAACAAAGGCACAGTGGGAAGACTTGCTGCTGCTTCAGCTTTGTTCCTACAGGAACAAGCTGTTCAACATCGCAGACTCCAGTCTGATATCAAGCTAGGCTGGTGAGCAGTTTAGGTGGAGCCCCGCTTCCCTCTGCTCTACTGCCTGCACCCTTCGGTTGTGTCCTGCCCTGCAGGTAAGGGCTCCAGGGCAGGGCCCGTATCACTATGACTCTCTGGTTTGTGACAGGAGAACTGAAATACAAATGTCATCATAGAATCGTAGAATGTTTTGGGTTGGAAGGGACCCCTAGAGGTCATCTAGTCCAACCCCCCTGCAGTGAGCAGGGACACCGCTAACCAGATCAGGTTGCCCAGAGCCCCATCCAACCTGGCCTTGAACGTTTCCAGGGATGGGGCCTCCACCACCTCTCTGGGCAATCCATTCCAGTGTTTTACTACACTCATTGTAAAGAATTTCTTCCTTATATCTTTATATATAGTTAGCTTGTGCATAAACTGCCTTTCTAATGCACTCATGAGTAAATTGGTAGTAGTAGTAGCAATGGGTAAATAGTAGACCGAGCTACACAAAGCAACTTGCTTGCTCTTTTGTCCTCTAAAGTGTTTCTGTTCTCCTGATGACTTTTCCCCTTTTCATGTGCTTTGTCTTTAGTAACGAAATGCCTTCATCTGGCTTGCCTTCTTTGTACCAGAGTGAAACCTTATGGCGGTCCCATTTCTCCGGTATCACTTTCTGAATTTAATGCTCATGCACGTGGGCTGAGGAATGGACCAGTGGGGAGTATGATGCATTAGTCTTGCAAAACATGCAATACATGCTTTTCTCCTGATCTTAATCGCAACTGTCCCTTCAGCGGTTGGCTTATTTAAGATCTAGAGGTTTGTGTCCCTTGTATGACTGAAGTTTTACAAGTAGTTATTGGGAGATTACAACAAAAGATTTTTAAAAATACCGATTCTCCCAAGTTTCTGAGGGGAGATAGAGACTCCTAGCCTTTTTTTCCAAAGCAATCCAATAATCGGTCTCTATCAAATCAAGCCATTTTATCAGTTTAAAATATGTTTTAAACAATGCTTCTGTAAATGGCCAGCTTGCTATTTCCAGTCTCGATCCCTAGATGTCACTGGAAGACAGCACATGCTGAAAATAGCGACACTGAAGCCAGGAAAAATGACTGTAAAGTTTAGCTGGGGAATACAGAGGGGAAAATTTGGCAAAATTCCCAGGTGGTTGCAGGCACAACCCATGTGAAACTGCACCCCAGATTTCCCTGCCTGAGAGGGAAAGGATCTGAAATCTGTCCTTCGATGTACCCCTTCCCTGCGGTGGCTGCACATCATCAACGGCACGTAGCTCGGTGCATGCTTGCCGCAGAGCCTTGTGCAGGAGGTGTGAGGAAGACAGTCCCAGTGCACCACTGCAGAGAGAAGAAAGAAACCCACTGGGAGAAGCAGGAGATGACAGCTATGGCTTCATAACAGGCAAAAGTCAGCTCATGGCAAGGTGCCACGAGGCAGACCTGCCTACGTGCATCTCCACAGTTTCCACCAGCTAGCGCTTCCCCTTCTCTGACAGCGAGCCAGTTCTGGAAAGTGCATCCGCAGCAAATTTTTTGCTTTGGGGGGTTAAGGAGTTGCTTCTCATCTGCTTAGTTCTCTGAGTTTGCAGGCTCAGAGAAGTGCTGGTGTTGGATCTACTGGAGCAAGGCAGAGGAAAGGATGTCTGCATGGGGGCAATGGGAGCGACTGCATGCCAGACCCAGTTGCCTGAAAGAGCTGTAAGGAAATGGTGTTGAAGAAGCTGTTCAAAACCATTGCAGAAGTTAGAAGAGACCCCTTTAGAGATCGGAATTTTGAGTGGCTGATGGTCCTCTTGAGTGCCACCCCAGGCTGGCTGGGCTCATAGGGGTATTTGGGTAGATCTGGGTATGGATAATGCCTGGGGGCCCCTTCCTCTTCCAAGACTGCAAGAGCTGGAAGCAGCCCATTAGAGATAAGCTCCTCAAACATTCACAACACTTTGGATTTCAGTGGGTATTTTGTTCATAAAAGGAGGCTGAAAGCCATCTTCAGTATCTATAGGATCAGAACTATAACTAGCTTTCATTAAAACCGTCATAGAAGAGAAAAATGCTCTGATTTGGTAAGTGTTGGAAAGTACTTCTAGGACTTTTGCTAAGAAAGGATGAAAGTTGTCACCATGTGATCACTCAGGAAACTAGTTCTTTCCTGAGCTGAAATTGTACAAAGCATGATTTCTAATTCAGCACTCGATTCAAATGCTGTTATGAGTCAGTAGCAGTCTTTCTCTTGACCTTAGCGGGATTCAGGTGAAAAAAGAGAGCTTTGTAAAACTGAAACCTCCCTTTTGTATATTAACCTTTCTTTTTTATTTTTTTTCAAGAGTGAAGCATCAGCAACAGTACAATGACTTATGAGATTACAAGATTAGAAAGTACACTGTGTCCACGAGATCAGAGTTTCTGAAACTCTGGAGCCAGTTTATATCCTACGAGTGGATGACTTGCATCAAGTGAGAGCCTAGTTCATGGGCAATTGATTGCAATCGGTGCCATGCTGGAAGACAGCACAGATGTGCCAAGATATGGCTCCAGAGAATTGTGTTGGTAACTTAAAACCCGTTTTCCTGAAATAATGGAGGTACGTCTTTCTGGTCAAAGTAGGGATGCTGACTCCTCCACTGGGGAAGTTTAGATGCTTGTGGACTCTCTCAGCAGGTGGTGTTGGTGTCAGTGTTTGATGGTGGTGGGATGCACCATGATTTTGTAGCTCTTTTCAAGCAGCCTCACTGCTTAAAACCAAACAGGTACAGCTGCAATGACGTCAGCGGGAGACTGGGTTTGGGAGTGTGGGGAGAAGTTAGCCCCTCCAGGCTGATAGAGACCCTGCCTATGTTTTTGGAGTCCATGACTTGCAGGAAGGGACTAGTCTGTTCGCTGCCTATTTCTCCCTTGGGCAAGCAGCCACAGCTTTTCTCTGCCAACCACTGGACCAGCTCAACATGAAGTTCATTGCATCTCTCTCCAACGCACTTTTTCTGACTTGGCACTTGCTTTGGGCTGAGGCACTTCAAGTGAAGCCCTGAAGAGGCACAGACACGTTTCCCCTCTTTGCTGAGGCTGGTGTGCAGGAGTGCAACCCAGGCTCAGTGGTGGAAGAAAACAAACTGGCCCTTCTCCATCACCTGCCAGAGAAACCTGGTTGGTTCCAGCCCCCCTAGACCTGAGAGTGCGTTCCATGGGAATAATGTCCTACCCTACAGCTGTAAGGGCTCCTCCTGCCGAAGGCCCTGACTGCTCTCACCATTGATAAGATCTCAAACCCCAGCCAGCAGGCATAAAGAGCTTGGGTCCAGCGGCCTGCCTGCTGCCATCCATGCAGTCATATTGCAGAACAAACTCCAATCCAAAATGTAGCCTAACATCTTCAACTCACATGTGGAGGCACTTCCTGATATCCTGTGGGGAATCTTACAAATAAATAATTCTATAGTATTTCCTGCAATGCAAGAAGGTGCTGAATTTTTTTTTTCCTGGTATTGTGAGTATATTAATTTTGTTAAGGTTAACTATATGGAAAGTTTCAGCTGCTAATGAAATGGAAGACAGCCCCCCTAGACCTGAGAGTGCGTTCCATGGGAATAATGTCCTACCCTACAGCTGTAAGGGCTCCTCCTGCCGAAGGCCCTGACTGCTCTCACCATTGATAAGATCTCAAACCCCAGCCAGCAGGCATAAAGAGCTTGGGTCCAGCGGCCTGCCTGCTGCCATCCATGCAGTCATATTGCAGAACAAACTCCAATCCAAAATGTAGCCTAACATCTTCAACTCACATGTGGAGGCACTTCCTGATATCATGTGGGGAATCTTGCAAATAAATAATTCTATAGTATTTCCTGCAATGCAAGAAGGTGCTGAATTTTTTTTTTCCCTGGTATTGTGAGTATATTAATTTTGTTAAGGTTAACTATATGGAAAGTTTCAGCTGCTGATGGAAATGAAGAAAGGGGACTTACACTTCTGGTTGAGATGTCTTATTGCCTCTTCCTCTTGGGGCTGGTGAGCTTGTATAGTGGTTCATGTCGTTCTGGGAAATGTCAGTCTCTGACATGGCAATTGTAGCCTACTGCATGCTGTCACACCATGGACACTTAGCTCTGCGGAATAACGACGGCTGCCTTAGCATGGCCAGCAGTCAGCTGCTATGTGTTCCTGGGGCAGGAGCACTGACCTCTTCTGGAACAAGGTGCTCAAAACAGTAACTTGGAAAGAGAAAAAGAAAAAGGAGAGGAAAGCAACCGACAGCACAAAACTGGCACTGAGCTCACATCAGTAACTCCAGACACTGATACTGGCTGCATTCAGGGTGGTCTTGAGGAATGGTGGTAATTTCAGGTGAGTGGCTTTATAGTAGGATTTAACCTTCATATACATTATTTGAAGTGTGTCATGTTTAATAGAGATTTGAGTCAGATGGTCTTATACGATCATTGACGGTCCAGGGCACGTACCTTCCTGTGTAGGCACAGCAGGCTAACTCAGGCATTTAAATGGATCTAAATGCTACAAAGTGATCCCCTGCTGAGGCCACTCTCGCTTGCGTAGAGCTCGGTTGAAGCCTAAAGGGTTTTTTCTAATTTCATGTAAGAAAAACAGATGAAGCAAAAGCTTTAGATTTAGCTGTTCCCCACAAAGATGTATGTGTGAGGAAGAGTCTGGTTGTGATACCTGAGAGAGAAAAGAAGCAGTCTGTTGATAAAGCCAGGAAACTGAAGCTATGATTTCATGACAGAGGCAAGATCTACTAATGATATGGTGCCACTGAAATTAAACTATGAGTCACTTTTACTGAAGACTAACGTAGTAGTTGCAATACTAGGAGTCACCCCACAGACCGGGAGCCCCTGGTACTAGACACCATACAATGCCACAGCATAGGGCCTGCTCCTCTCCAAATAGCTTGAAAGTAGGCATCAGGGGTTTAGGAACAGAATTTCAGAACTACCAGGTTTGATGGCATTGGCCTTAGATAGTCCCCAGCTGTCTCCAAGTGTGATTTAAGAGGTGGCAAGGTGAGCACAGGCAAAATCCTGATTCAGGAGTCAGTCCCCTCCCACTGACTTCTCTGGTGGCTGTGCACACCCAGAAATGGATGCAGCCCATATGGGCAGCCAGCTGCTGCTAGACCACCTTTTGGAAACTGCCAATATGGCTTAAGGACAGGCTCCAGGGAGTCTTTTAGGTGCTTTAGTGCATATCAATCACTGTGGGACTGTAGGTGCCTAAATATATTTCTCTACTTGACCCAAAGCTCTCCTAATCCTCTCCTTGCCTTCCCTTTCTGGAAATCAAATGAGTAAACTGGCTGTGTTTGGGAAGCATAAAGGTTCCCTAGGAAGCAAGGACATGCGGACATGTCACTTAATTCTGGAATTTATTGATTACAAGATACAGAATCCCAAGCCAAATAGTTTGTAGGTCAGGTAAATTAGATTGTAATCCTTGACAATTCCATTCCCAGTCTAGATTAAACCTGTAAATATAACTTGAGCATTGCACACTCCTGCAAGCAAAGGCTTCTCATAAGACTTAGGGACTGAGCCCATCAGTCTAGATATCGGTAAGAAAACCATTTGGAATTACATTTATGTAGGTTAGCCTTGGTCAGCTGAATGGAAGTACTGCCATGTTACATGTTGGGTGGGCTCAATTTCAGCTAATTTAGTAATTTAAACATTTTGCATAAACTGCCTCTCTCATTGCTGAAGGCAGGTAGGTACTTCAATGTTTCCTAAAAGAGGTGAGCTTGATCACCCACTGGAAGTGCAGATCTCTCATCTGCTGGTTATCTGGGTAAGATCTGGCTGTTTTCAACTTATTTAACAGAGATCCCCACCAAAGAGACCAGCTGTAATTTGGGCTCTGCAGCTCTCCTGAGGTCAGGAGCTGACTGTTGCATGACACCAACAGACCTGGTGAACAGGTACCCTGGAAAGGATTCTGTCCTTTAGGAAAAGCTATAATGCTGGAAAGCATGGAAACCAGGTTCAGTTGGTCTTTCGGAGTCTATCCATCGAATTCGGAAAGATGCCATCTATGCATCGTTTTACACTCATCCCTCTGGAATGCAGAATACAGAGTAAAGGTTTCAAAATTGGATCCGCAGTTGGGAACACGAATCTAAATTAATGTTATTCCTTCCCCCAAAATGGCAGTCATACAACAATTTTTGACAGCTGGGGAAAAAGTAGCACTAAAGCACTTTGCTCCCATCTGAAGACCTGGACCGATTGGTATTGCATAATGGAAGGGTTATTCTGAGGACTGTGGCATTGCTTTTAAAAAGTATGGATGATTGAGACCTGGCTGGAAATTAATTCCTTGAGCAGCTCTTTTACGTAAAGAGATTAGGCCTGTGAGTTGTTGGTTTGGATGAAAAACTGAGGTTCTGTGGCATTCATAGTTGTTCTGGAGGCATAAAATGGAGTTATACTGGGGGTTGTATCCATCGGCTAGATCTGAAAGTCATAAATTGATCAGATTTTTGTGCAAGTACCTTTTACAAGTAAAACTGGATGCATTTAATAACCCAGACTGGCAGAGCCTAAAACAATTTCAAAGGTAGCTTTGCATTTTATCAAATTTCTAAGACTCCTGTCCTCTCTTGACCAGCACGAGGTATCCCTCCCCAACTTGTTCCCAGTGTCCTCTCCTTTTGCCAGAAACAGCAGCCTTATTGGGGATTTTTCCTCCTTCCTTTAGACACGAGTTTGGAAAGGATCTGCTGAAATAGAGCATTCATCCAGTTGCTGCCTTCTTTGCTGCCTCCTTCAACCCTTGATGCTGTCCCTCCAGCCCCCCACCAGCAGCAAAAGCAGAGCGCAGAAGTCACCCCTTGCTAGCGCCACAGTGCTGTACCAGGGTCTAAAATTCAGACTTCTGGCTTCAGGCAAAGGGATGGCCCTGCATGCCTGCAAAAGACCTGTCCCAAGGAACCACGGAGCTGGGTAAAAAAGCACAGGGTTGGAATTTTTTATGTTGCTACAGGGAGAGAGTCAAGCAAGGTGATGGAAGGGGTGGGAAGGAAGAGGTCGGTCAGCTCTGCCCAGCATACAAATTCTGGAAACGTAAAATGAATGCTTGCTGGATTGAGTAAATACCTGTCTCTTCAGCATTAACAAAATACTTCAGTGTTGACAAACCCAGTCCCTCTGCCCACCCCCACCAAAGAAACCAAATAGTAACAGCAATTATCCTGCACAGCATGGGATTTCATTGGGATAAACAATTTAAAATCTATTTCTGCTCCTACGTAGTTGTGAGCCACTTTTCTCAGAGGTGAGTAATTGAGGAAGAGCTACTGGTAGTTTAGCAATAATGTTTAATGAACTGAAAAATGATCTGTTTGTAGGAGGATTAATAGCTCTCTGCACATTAACCTCATGTGGGTTGGTTAGTGAAAAGAGAAAATATCTTACGGCACAGGCCTGCAGCTTTCAGTCTTCAGCTCTGGGGCTGAAGTCACTTCTGCCGTGGCCTGGCTTTCAGAGGAGCATCGCCCAAGTCTGGCAGGCTAACGACCAAACCAGGTTTCTTCTGGGTGGTTTTTCTGTCTGAGCAATAAAGCATCACTCTACTTTTTAGCTCTCCTGAGCAGGCCTAGCCACATAAGTCACTGCATACCTGGGGTTTTAGCTTCATTGTTGAAAATGGTATGATTTATCAACAGGAAAACCAGTGCTTGTGAATTCCCCTGCCCTTAAAAACAAAATCTTGCAGGAGACCAGAGGTGTACCTTTTACCATGAGATAAACTGAGCAATGGTGAAGCTGATGAAGTTGCCCTTATGGGGTTATTTCCAGGTAAACGCTGTAGGTGCCTTGTCACCACTGCAGTGCCGCAAGGAGAATGAGATCAGGTATTGGTGTGAGTTAAAGTTTACATCTCCAGCTAGGCTTGCATCTACTGGCCAGAGGGGAGAAGGCAGAAAGGATGGACACAAAGGGAGTATTCCCCAGCATTAACACTGCTGGTGCAGTCTGTGGTCCCTGTTATGTATGGAGTGAGGCTGACTGATTGATAGAATTTTTCATCTCCCCATGAAAAGTAGCTTTTGGAAATACGCATGTACATGTTCTACAGAGAACATGGCATGACAAGTGGGACCTCCAGGAATTTGCTCTCCAGCTTCTTTTCATGCTTTTGCAGGGGCTGAAGTGATAGTGCCTTTCATTTTAGTGCCCAAGGGATATAAAAAGCCACCTCCATTGCACATTCATTAATACAAAAGAGAGAGAGGATTAAATCTGGAAAGGGAACTGAATGGCCTAGTTCTAGGGCTTGCACAGTGAACACCTTTGCTCTTTTACCTGCACGATGAGCTGACTTCTCTACAACACTTTAAATAAAATAGTTGGTCTAGCAAGAGGGAAGAAATATAGAAAAAATAGGCATTAGAAGCATGGGCTTCAGCTGGACCAGGGAACCCAACAGTAAGTATCCAGTCAACAAGTCTGGAAAAGCTGAGCCCACAGTGACAGTCATCCAACTATCTCAGCTTTTGTCCATTTAACTGAAATCCCAAATCTATTTTAGAGCAATGGATGTAGAAAATGCACACATTAAAAAACTATTTTAGATTCCCTTGGTCCCTAAATGCTCATTTCTGTAAACAGTGGTGGCTGTGATGGTGGTCTGTTGCCGCATTTCTTCAGCCTAATTCTGCCCTAATATTCATGCCAGGGTTTGGTGCAGTTTCCTTTCATTGTGGTTTAGTTTCTGTAGCTTTGTGTTCTGTCAGTTATAGCTAAGTAAAATAAGACTGCAATTTAATTATAACACAATCAGCAGTTCTGGTCAATTAGAATGAGATTAAGTGCCGTGCAAATCTGTTATGATAGAAAACAATGCTGAAATAAGCACTTGGAGCCTCTAGTTAAAGGACACTGCTGTGCCTGTGCAGTCCCATCCAGGCAGTTTAAATTCAGCGTATGTGAGGTATAGGCGCATGCCTTCCCCACCGTTTGCTAAGATGTGGGGTACCTGGGCCCACTCCTCCACTTTGTCGATGCTGAGGGGTTTGTGGTCCACTGTCCTTGGTGGCTGTACCAGATGAAATTTTCTTCTGCCCCTCCAAATCTGCCTGGTGAGCGGAGGCCAGGGTCTCTCCCCGGTGTTGCCTCGTGGCTTGTGTAACCCACAGCCCGCTGGACAGCCCAGGCCAGCAAGGGGGAGGGGGGGTGTGCCACACAGCTGTGGTGATACCTCCCAACCTCCTGCCATGGGATCTGCAGGCATAAGACCTTCCCCGGGGGCTGGGACAGGGCAGCAGGGTGGGTGGCAGGTGCTGCTGCCAGCCAGACTCCCCAAAACAGCCACCCAGGCGCTAGCCTAGAGCTGAACCCCTCTCCTGGATGCTCCCTGGTGCTGCAAGAAACAGCAGCTGCCGGATCCAGAAAGTACCAAAAATGACCCCTCCGGACTCTGGCATCTCAGCAAATGCAGTTGGTGCATTTGCCCCAGCTGGGATGGCCGGAGGTCACACGTGGCACTGGTGTTCATGGGATCTGCGGGCTGCAGGGTGATGCTGCGAAGAGCCGAGTGGGATTTAGCTGGGAAGGTCCTGCGATGGGGCAGGCAATGTGCAATGAACCAGGTGTCCTGCTGCCAATAAGTAGGTTCAGGAGAATCAAATGATCTAATGGTGTTAGTCTCATATACCACACCAGCAGGAGATTATGCGGTCTGGGTAGACATGAGATGGCAGTAAAAACTACACTTTTCAGGGGTTATCCAGGTAGAAATGGGATTAAGCCAGGGCAAAGCAGGGGGACCTGTTTGGGGAGGAGGAGTTATCTCACAGATCTGCCACTGCTCACAGGTCACTGTGAAGCACCCTGTACAACCGGAAATTGTAAGCACACCAAAGCAATTACCTATGAGCCCTTTGCGGACTAATTCCTCAACCAAGACCATTTTAATTAGGCCTCTTGTAAAACTGCCTGGAAGAACCATGAAGGTGTTTCAGAGTCGTAACTGACTACTGGTGGTAATTTGCTGCAGATGCAAGGTGTAGCTCGTGAATGTCCTCAGGCTTGGCATGGCAGGGTGCCTGGTGCAGGTGCCTCTGGAGCTGTAGGGGCTTTGGAATTTCCCTGTAGCACTGTATAAAAGAGATGCTTATTGAATTACTCCCACAGCTGTGCAGCACGATGATCACTGGTCCAGGGACGTTACTGTAGGGTTGAAGCTTTCCTGAGACTTTGAAGAACAGAGACGCTCAAACAAGAGGAGAGCAAATGCATCATATGCTCTGCCTTGTAAATGGGGAAAGGCTTCTGAGCAGATAAAAAAAAATCTTTTAATATCATATAAGCCTTTTGTTCACTTAGCCACAGCAGAGCTAACAAAACCAAATGTTGTCAACTCACAGTTTAATTGCAGTTCTGGTAAGCCTTGTGGTGCCTCTCAGGGTGGGGCTGTGTGTATTTTTTTGTGGTTGTTTTTTGGGGTTTTTTTAAGTCAAAACAGCTTGTAAAGGCAAATGAGTACAGTAGATTTTTATTCTTTTGTTTACTTGTTTTTGCTTTGACATAAGCATTTTAGTCCTTCTGCTTGAATGAATTCTTGAATGAATTTAAATTCCTTGCCTGAGAGCCCAGCAGAGCCCATTTGAGAGGTTCAGTCGGGCAAGGGCTTCCAGGTGGTTGTTGTGAGTGGGGAGGTTTTGCTCAGCCCAGACAATGTAATCCAGTCTCCCATGTGCCTGATGAGGAGCTCAAGGCAGGCTAATTTAAGGTGTGTTGTAGGGGTTGGGAAGTTGAGAGGCACCTCACATACGTAACTGAACCCTTTTCACTGCCGAAAACATCCCCTGACACAAAGCAGGGACTTGCAGGCTCCACCAACCTGCGCCGTGAGGCCCTGGGAGCCTCCGCGACAAGTCTCTGCTCAAACCCAATTTCAGTGGGGAACAGGATGAGGGTTGCGTGAGCCTACAAATAAATGAGGCACACAACTGTTGTCAGTAATCACTCTGCATTATAGATACGGACGTTAAAAATTCGGTGTTGGCTCTCATGTCGGAGAGCTCCAAAATGACCATGTGCATCTTCTGCTTTTGTTCAGTCAGGCAGATTTTTAACTCACATGAAACCTCTCAGGAGAAATCCCTGAATTTAACATACTGGTTTCTGTTGCTGAGGTGCTGCTTAATTTAGGGTGTTTGTGATGGTTTTATGTTTCCCTCAATAACCCATTTAAAACATCAAGTGGAAATTAGTTTCCTGTGTTATTACTCTGACTAGTTTCAAGTACAAGTCTTCCCTACCCAGCCAGACCCGTCTCTCTATAGCAGAAAGCTGTATCAATATCCTCATGTACCGCAGCAGGCCAGCTAGGATCAGTAAGAGTGCATCTATGGGAATGAACTAACCATTAAATTTTAACATTACCTAAAGATATAAGAACAGCAGGAAGCAAAAAATAATGACAATTTGTCATCATAGCTGTCCTCGCATTGTTTTGCATAATTAGGATTACTGTGATCTATACTTCAGGTGTTCCTTTTGGGCTAACAGGACTCTTTCTGATAACAACTGCACATTACGGGCAATGTACGCAGAGAATAAGAGGTAGTCCCTGCTCTCAAGTCCTTCCAGTATTATTGGATACAGGAAAGGAAGGGGCTGAGAGGAAGGCATGCAGCTTACAGGCAGAAGGTTGGGAAATGAGCCACTAAAAATGGAACTACTTAAGATGAAGGACTCACACCGAGGTTTCTTTAGCTTGCTCCGGGGTTTTCAAGTCCATTTTATCATGGCAGGCGTTTAAAAATACATGCACTCCATAGAAAGACTGTACAGGCCTTCCATCCAGGAGCAGGGTTGAGACAAAGATGTCTTCTTTTGTTTAGATGTGTACAATAGGTACTCAGAGCATTTTGATATAGACAGCTGTGAGTGGCTCCTTCCAAAGGATTATAACAGAACATATATTTAGGAGGCCACATTGATTCATTACCAGCTTCCGGTGAGATAATGTATGAAGTGAACATGAAAAATCAATAAGACAAGCAAAATGAAAGAGCTTGAGATAAGCAGGGGGAGATGGAAGAAATCAATGCCATCCAGCAGCTACGATGGTGAAACAGAGTCCGTAAGAGTGCGTATTAAATTCATAAGTCACATATTTCAAATACCGCTCCGTAATATCACGTATGACAATTAACTGTAACAGGGATTGGCATCAGAACATTCACATTTTCACATAAGTGCAGCAAAATTCTTCAGATTCCTAGCGACCTTCTCCTCCTACAAACTATCACAGTAAGTTCATGGCCGTGCCCGGATGTATTTTCCAGAATAACCTTTATATGTTTAGTATAGGGAGATTTATTGATATAAGATCAAACATTAACCTGCATTTCATAACCTGGAAAAAATAAGCCACATTAGGAATAAAGACATTGACTATTACCCTATTGCTGGCTCTGGGTGTGCACAGATACAGAAATAAATAAATAGACAACACAGCAAGGTCCTCTGATCAAAACTGATTATTAATTTCATTCAGGCCACTTGCTCAGACATTTTGGATAGGTTGTATAGTGCTGACAGGAAAGCTGCCTGAATTTTTTTTCTCCACTTCTTTTGCATCTGTTTCTCACTTTTATTCTGCTGTGGCAGTGTACAGCTTGGCACTGCAAGAGAGCGAAGGCTCTTCTTTCTTTTCCCACTCAGGACTGTATCATACAGCACATTATCAACACCTGATATTAAATGCACAGTGCCAGTTGTAGTTTTGCCAGTATTTCCTCACTGACCATGGGGTGTCCCTCTCGTTCAACCTCATTTTGGGCCACGCCACTGGAATGCCTTTCCAGAGCATCCTTTCACTGCTGTGGTACTAGAATTCATTAAATTCTGTTGGCATTTTGAAACCTCTCTTTAGGTACTCTTTGAACAAATGAGACATAGTCTGACCATGGTTGGGCTGAGCTCAAGAATGTACAATGGGAAGGCAAAGGTGTCATATTGCCATTAAAAAAAAAAAGGTATTTTGGGGGGGATGCAACGAAGTTGTTCTGCAGCCCAGTGAAGCAGCCCAGCTGCTAAAGCCAGAGCAATCCTTGCACCAGCTGCCCAGGACACCTGCAGCTGTAGGGCTGAGATGATTTACTATCACTGTAAAGAAACTGGAGACCTTTGCCTACGAGGAGGCATTTGCTAGTGAAGGGGAAATCTTGAGGGTATCACTGTTTTCTGCACAGGTCTGCCACTGATTTTGGTTTTGGTTTTGTTCTTAGCCTTCTACAGTTTCTCAAATAAGAGTGCAGCCCTCATTTCTTCTGATTACTCATCATCATCATCATCAGTCCTTTGTAATCTTTGTCAGCCACTCCAAGCTAGGGTTTAACAGCTGAAACTAGTGAAATGTCCTAAAAACCTGGGGGTTGTCTACCTTGCAGCAGCAGAAAAACTGGATTCCTCATGTGTATTATTTTCTTCTCCTGAAGCCAGCAACTGCATAGTTTACACCTGATTTATTTCTGATTTCATTTGCTGTTAGTATTTTTCTCTCCCATTGGAATATAGCTGGCATTTTCCCCCGTGAAATGTATTAGCTTGTATTTTTCTACTCTGAGCAATATTTTACTGCCTAGATGTAACATTGCTATAAGAGGCCCCCCCTCTGCCGTTGCCTTCGCTCCAAGCATTGGAGAAACAAGTGCTTGTTTACGCTGAGGTTCCCATCTGGAGATGCACCCAAATCTTTGATGCTTGCCTTTTGAAACTCAGCAGAATCTGGCTGCTGTAGGACAGTGACACTTTGGCAAAGGCTGAGGTGACCTTTTTTGAGTTTATAATGTCAATCATAGAATCGTTTAGGCTGGAAAAGACCTTTAAGGTCATCAAGTCCAACCGTAAATCTAACACTGCCATCCCACCACTAAACCATGTCCTTAAGCTCCTCATCTGCCTGTCTTTTAAATACCTGCAGGGATGGGGACTCGACCACTTCCCTAGGCAGCCCATTCCAGTGCCTGACAATCCCTTCTGTGAAGAAAGTTTCCCTAAAAATGAAGTACTGGAAGATACACTCCCTTCTCTTTGTGTTACCTTGTTCTTCATTTACTTACTGTTTACATGCTTATTAACTTTCTAATGAAAAGAAAGCCATCCTTGAAGCATTCTCCTTGGTTTTTTTTCTGGGGGAGGTTTGTCAAGCTTCCCTGCATTCCCAGTTTATCTCCTGGAGGAGTCTAACTGGAGGAGTCTAAATTTAGTCTAGTGATGTAACCCAACTCAGAAAACAAAAATGAAATTTGTGGCCTTAAATGTGCAGCTACCAGGGATCATGTTTCCACATGGAAATTCTTAGTTTTCAGAAAACTACACATGAGTATATGCCAGCTGGATTTTGCTTTTGAATGAGAGGCCCTACATTTTGACAGAATACACTTTATGAAAACTTTGCACTGTGTAATAACCTTTGTGAATAATTGGATTGTACTTTAAACCAAACTTTTGCAATGAAAAATTTTCAGAGACCCAGTTTTCATTTGCAAGGCATTAGTGAGGGTATTTTTGAGGAAATCATTACCATTATATGTTGGACACCTTTTCCATTTGTATTTGAATGCTCCTTCTCCATGTCCAATATTTTCTGAAGTATTTCCAAATATCACCAGCAAATTGTCCTCCTGTAGCCACAGACAGATTAAAATTGCCTTTTTGGTATGAAGATGTAAAAATAATAATTTACCTATGCCAGAGGAAAGCATCAACTGGTCCAAATAGCTCTTTTAAATTGCTTTTCCTGCCTCCATTGCCTGAATAGTGCAGTTCCTCACACTTTCATTGCTGTAAATACAGCTGCAACCCAATGCATTCATTTCAGACACATTACTTCCAATGTGGTGCAACCCAACGATGGGACAGCACTTGCACTGTGAGACATGAGGAAAAAATTGGGAGCATTTCCACCAGCAAATCTACTCATTTGGCAGCAGAGCCTGAGACATGATATTTACAGGCAAGTTAAAGAGAGGAAAAGAGCTCTTCTTTGGACAAGGTATAGCTTTGTATATGCGTCTTGACTACACTTGTCTCATGGTGACGTTTGTAACTAACTATGCTAGATTTAGCATGAGAAGACCATGTGAGGGCCAGCTAATCTCATCTTTCTCTTCCTTGAGGTCTCTATAGTCTTGATGTATTTTAGGCAATTGCGTGAAAGAAAGAGGAATGAACATTTTGCCTTTCTGTTCTGTGCACCAGAAGCCAGCTATTTGTGATTTGCTATTTGCAGTCTTCCATCTCATGCTGGAAATTTTCAGGAAAAGAGCCAAGTCACAAACCATCCCTTATTTCTATCACAGCAAAAGCAAGACATCACTCGCTTCCTTCTCCTACCTCACCTCTGCATCACGCACTGGAGACTGAGGGGATGGCAGGAGTGAGTCAGTGTTCCCAGCTCTGCAAAAATCATCCTTTCAAGAATAACTTGAGTTATTGAGAGTGTGAATCTCCCCTCAGTTACTGTCAGAAAATAATGCATTGGCCTTAAAATAAGTCATCTCTCAACCTATCCCCATGCACACATATAGTCTGCAGTGTCCTAGGTCTTGCTGGGGTTTATGATACTGTAAGGGGAACTGTGACATGGCAGAGCCAAGACCCCCAGGGCTTTTAGGCTAACCAGCAGGACTAAATAGAGGTGGAAATGGAAGCAGCAGTATCCAAAGACTAATGTGTCCATGAAGCTCAGAATAGCCTTTGTTAGTGGCCTTGTTGCTTGCCCCTGATATAAGTATCTGACTCTGGAGGAAGTTTCTCTAGTATTTTGACAAAATAATATTGTCCTGTCTAGATTAAGGAGTAGCCTTAATCCAGAATCACCCAGAGACATTTATACAGGGTAGAACAGGAGCCACCCCCCCCCCAGCTGGTTCACCCCACTTGCCTTCCCACAGTGGGGAGGCAAAGGCTTGGCAACGAGTGCAGCAGCCCTGCGGTTTGACCCAAGCCCTGCTGTTTACTGCTAGTGGATGCACTTGTTGCTTTAGAGGAGAATTAAAGCAGATCCTTCACATGGCAATAATCCCGTGTCCCCCCAGGCTCACGTTCACATGGTGCTCAGCAGCTTTGCCGATGGTGGTGCAGTTTTGGTGGGGCCACACCGGTGCAGGTGGGCCATTATGCTGGCTACATGGCTCTTCTGCATCAGCTCCGCAATGCAGAGCACACAGGGTACACTGCTGAAAGTGGGTTAGAAAACTTTTGGCACCTGACTCTTTTGCCTAAAATCACTTCTGTTTGAAAATAAAGCTCTGCTGAATCCATACGTTCTGTGGGCAAACCTGTATCCTTCTACGGAAGATTAGATTGTATATACAATATACTAAGGCACTCTGATCAGGTATAGTCTAGTTGCTACTACAAGAGAGCTACGTGCAGGCTATCCCCCTCTTTCCACAAAACATCAGCCAGCGAGGTGGTGAAGCAGGGCAAAATTCCCTCTGCCTAGCCTAATCACAGTAGTACCCCTTGTGCATCAGGTCCAGTTTGAACGATGCTGTGGTGCCTCTTCTGGCCTTTCATGTTGCCTGGTGAGAGCCTGAAAATTGTATTCAGGCAAATCTCCTGTAAAGACAATAGCCCATTCCTGAGAAGCCCTAGAAAAGAAAAGCTGCTCTGAAAAGAAATAATGTATGTTCTTTCAAAGATGCCTTCGTTCTTGATTTTTCTTTCCATTTATGAAATAGTCTCTTATTTTCTGAAGGGGAAATACAGTCCTTATATTAGATCTCACAGCGATGTTGGCTTCAGAATTGTGAAAATTAATATACAAGCAATTACATTTGAAAATAAAAAAAAAGACCCAACAATGGAGCAGGAAAGAAGTCACTGATATTAAACTCAGAGTTATGCAAATTAGGTCATAAACTCTCAGCCAAATCTAAGAAATTTTTTGGTCCTTTAATTCACTTCACTCTGTCATCAGAATCCTTCTTGCCCATTTCCCCCCCGGGATAAAAGTCCATCGTTAAATAATGGATGCATAAACTTCTCTTTCTATTTCTTTCTCTAAATAAAACTCTTTATAGCAAATAATAAAGGGGTGCAAGAATTGAAGATGAAAAGAAACTACAGTGATGGTAAGTGACAAACAAACCCAGGGCCCGAGAGATTAATTTCTTTCTGTGAATTACACTGATCTTATTTGCAGGGTCTTTGCATGCGTCTTTTGTTTAGACTGAAGAGTCTTACACATAGAGAAAGGGGTAAAAAAAAAAGAGTTTTTATTTGGTGTGAAGTACACTGTGGTTTGATTTACTTGCTTTTTATAAACAGCTGGACTCTGGCAGCACTAGCCTTCTGAATCAGCCCTCTGAAGCTACCCCATCCACAGAAACATAGGGCCACCAAGGAGTAACAAGACATGGTGGCCTTCAGGGAACACAGCAAAATTTGTTGTATGAAATCAAGGAAGAACTGCAGCTTCTCAGGGTGGCTGCTGGGCTATGAAATTTTTATTTTGGGTGTATTAATGGTGTGTATCTTTCTTTATCTACCCGAACAAGTTTGAGTGATCAATATGCCATGTGCCAACCTGGATCATGCTGCTGAAGGAGGTAATGCTCTGCACTGGGATCGCCCTGCTCCGAGCAGACCTTCATGGCTCCTGGGCAAGGTGTCCCCTTCTCCCTGGGGCAGAGAAACAGTGTCAGAGTGATTGGTATGAAAAAAAAAAAACGCCAACTCCTGGCCCATGTAGATGTTCAAAATTACCTAGAAAGTATATCTACAGCTGTTAGTGTAGCTAGCCAGTTAGAAACGTTGAAGGGCAAAGTCAAGTAGCGATAAATTAGAAAAAGCCACAAAAACTTCTGTTGTAATCTTCATTCAGTTTGTCATGGATATGTGTTATGTCAAAACCAGATCTTTGGCATTATGTGTAATGGGCTGAAGCACCTGGGGTTTTTTTACAGACATTTCATTCATAGGAAGGTGGTGGTGGTGGAGAAAGGGAACTGCTGCCTCTTTGGCAATAGTGCACTGTTCAGAGCAGAGCTCTAGCTGTTCATTTTGTCCCCAGGAAGATCTCTATGTACCTCAGCAGCTCAGCTGTAATTAAAAGCAGTAATTGATAGATGATTAAGGGCTGTATCATAAAAAATTACTTGACCCTCCTACCATAGATTATTAGATTACTGAAGGTAAGTAGGTGCTTTCCAATAAGACTCTTACCTTCTTTCAGATAATTCCTGACATCTCCTGTAATGAAAATGTCAAGATATCTCTGTCAAATGCCTTTGAATTAAGAAGGCACATTATCATGTTTTTCAAATTGTTACCAAATTACACTCATCAAAGGGATATTTTACTCCACCGATTGTTTCCCTCACAGTAATACATAACAAAAAGCCTAGAGGTGGATGTACTTGTGCAGTAGCATTTCTGTCATGTTGTCAAATTGCATTCATCTTTCTGTCGCTCATCTGTGCTTCTCAAATACCTGCAGTATCACTTATATATCTGTACTATGATATATTATAGTTCTCTAACACCTGTTAACTGTGCAAGCTGTAGACCTTGAAAGTGGCATTAGAATTACAGGCCCTTCATAGGCTCTATTGCCATCCATTATACAAATGGATTAATTAAAGAACTGCTGAAAGAATTGTTTGAAAGCCTCTTCAAAATGATTGAATGTAGAGAGTCCTGCATTAAAAACAGACTGATTCTGGTAGACCAGAACAGTATCGGGTTGGGTTTTTTTTGTTTTGTTTTACATTTCCAAGCACAGCATTGTCAATTCATAATATTTTCACAGCCTGTCTTATGATGTACATATACAGATAGGTAGATAGCCGCATAACAAAATATATATCTCTATATCGTGTGAGATAGCTATATATATTACATAACAATTTCACAAAAATGTGTGTAGATATAGGTATTAACTAAAGCCATACTTTGGTGTCTGAGAATTGTATGAACATTTCCGTTTTCTTTTTAAAATATTCTGGCCACTGAGCTCAGGAAAAGGATCCAACCACTCTTTCTCTGTCCACAAAAAAATAAAAAAGGGGAAACAGAATACAAATAAAGGAATAAAATTTCCTTCTTTTCCTCTTCATAATCTGTAGCTCAATCTCACACTTTTTTTAAATCTTTGCACATACAAAACTCAGTATGCAAAACTGGCTCTCAGCAGCAGAGATTTTGTTGTTTGCAATGTGTCATCTCTTCAGCTTTTAGCAAGGAACCCAGGAAAAATGAACTCAAAGTAAGCATTATAATGCTGATAAGAGTAACAGTAAGGAAAAAGCATAACATGCTTTCTTTTATACATGGCAAAGTGGAAGGGGGAGCTGGGGCTCAGGGACAAAGACTAGAACAGAAGAATATACTGTTTGAAGCACCCTGTTAGGAACTTCATTTAAGAAACTAAAACTTCACTTTTCCTAGTTAATCTGACCTTTAGAATGAAGGTAAATGTTTCTTCAGACATGAAGTTGCATCAATAGGAGATGGGAAGGTTGAGCTCCCTTCTGTCAGCTTTCTTTCCTGTGTGCAAGGTGGCTTTAGAGGCTTCTCTTAAGAAACTTAAGTTTTAAATTGTCTTCCTGTGCCAAATTTTGGACACAAGAAAGCAGATGCATCATTTCACAAGTATCCCTTTTTTATGACTGCTTCTCAGATCAGCATGCAAGTACATGATTAGAGTCAAGCTGGACACTGGTTTACAGAGCAGGATGTAAGCAGGGTCCTAGAGGAGCCTGAATGCTCCTCCTAAATAGTTTTCCATCTGTACAACAGTGAGGCTCTGTATGTGAGACCCTATTGATACAGCAAATGTGTGGGTATCCTTGCATGGACCTGGAAAAAAGTGTGAAGAGGCACATGCACCATAAATTCATAAAAATAGTTTCTTCATCCATTCCAGCTTACCTTCTTATGCTGTAAGTGTTAGGCCTGGAGAAATTATATAGCTGCTGCAATACTCTAAGGTGTGCCTATCTGCCTGGTGAATTCCTGTTCCAGGTTGTGGGCCCAGATTTGCCATCCAATGTCTGAGAAAAAAAAAAATTAAATGGAGATTATCAGAGCCAGCATTTTTTTTCAGGTAAAAAGCAAGGATGGGGATTGTACTCTCTGTCTTCCCCTGCCTGGTCTACATGTGCATCACTCTGCAAGGAGATACTTGACTATCTATCTGGGTTTCACAGCTCTTCACACCTCCACGGTGGCAGGAAGCTAAAACCAGTTCTCATTCATAAAATGCAACCAAAACAGCAAGGAGTAGCTGCAGTGACCATTTTTTCTTTAGCAGCCCTGAGTTTCAAACACAACAGTTCTGCTAAGTTAGTGGGGAACCTGGGATCAGTTGCCCACACAGTGCACATTGTGCCCCAATATCTTCAAATACCTACAGGTGCCTTCTCTTGCCCTTGGTTAAAGCTTTGCAGATCATTGGCACAGAGAAAAATGAAAGATTCAAGTGTCACTCTTTGCTGACAGTGTCAGAAATGTTGTGGGTTTGTTGGCTTTTTTAAATAATATTATATCCATTTGAGTGACTGCAAAATCTGAGAAAAATAGAAATAACCCCCACACACCACCATTTCAACTTGATGTGTGGGGTCTCAGATAAGCAGTCTTTTGTGAAACCCTGACATTCACTCCCAGGCTAAATGCTATTTTACAGCATTTTTAATAGCCAGTTTTTCTAAGCCATTTCTTATAATTGTCCCCTTATTTTTTTCACTGTATTTTAAAGCATCAAGGAAGCCTGTATTGTTCTGTAATACCTGTATCCATTCTGCCAGCACCCCAGCAGCACACAGCATGCATATGTATATAAACTGAGTGGAAAATTCCACTGAATGGGAGCTCTCACAGTACTCTTCCAGGCTTATATCAGCTTCTACAAGACAGAGGAGTGGAGATACTCACTTTTAATACAGCACATGTGTAGTTTGCAGACTGCATTCATCGTTCACCAATTCCTGCCCTCCTTCCACGTTCTGTGGGAAAGCTGCATGTGAAGGCGGGCAGGACTCCTATTTGATGTATGTCCACGTTTATGAATTAAGAGCCCTGGTTTATTTCTTGACACCCACTGCCCAAGGTCTGATTTATCTTCCTCTATCAGTTACAACTGTACCCAGCAAGAGATCGCCCCCCACCCTCCTTAGCCTGCTTATCCCATCCTCCCTGCCAGTAACAACATATACGATCCCACCCTGACTCACGAAGGTCGCCATAAGACACCAGACATGGACAGATAAAAATGAGCTGTTTGGCTGGAAAGGGAGCAGCTCAGACTCAGCAAATCCCCAGGGAAGGGGATGCACTGTGGCAGCGATAGTGATGAGGAGCAGCTAGTGGCCGGGATGGATCGGCATCACACCCAGCTGGCCCAGCCACAGGGAGGTTGAGCGCTCTTGAGCGCTGGGATGCGGGTGTGTGCTTGCTGTCCCCACACTTTGGTTTTTGTTTTAAAGACTTCAGAAAGTTCCACAGCTGGGGAGAAAAAAGGCAGCAAATGAAACCTGTATTAAAGGAACATTAAGGTTGCTGAGACGTACATGCAGACTACTAGAAATACTGATGTTATATTAGTCTGCAGGAGTATGACACAATCTTTCTGTGCACACGCACAGCAACGTGAGTTCGAATGTTCTGATTGCTGGCGATCGCTCTGCAGGACTCCTGCCCTACATAAGCGGCTGCTTTAATACTGGATCCAGGCTGGAGGATAAGAGGAAGGGATTGCAAGTCCATAAAATACACTACACAGTAAGCATAGCAGTGCCTATTAAAAGCTTCTGCATTCTCCTCCCTGCAGTACGGCTCCACACAAAGTATGTGCCTGTAGAAGCAATTAATGGTAAAAGGAGTTACCAACAACATGAAAATAAGCTGCTTAAAAATCATACCATAAAAGAGACACAAGCTGGCTGCTGATTCTGTGATGTGATTACACACAAGCATGCAAGCTGACGCCTGACTGGCTTAGTTGATGGGCAGCTATAACTGAACATAAACCCTAAAGGAAATTGTACTCAACCAATACCATTCCCTGCCCCAGTCAACACAGATGGTAGCGTAGTAATGCATGGGCATGAGGGGAATCTGTTACTGGAAGCTGGACAGCTTGGAAGAGGAGCCAATTAGTACTGTGTGGTGCCTTTGCCAGGAAACACAAGGAGACACAGAGAAAACATCCCTGAAAAACAGCTTCTTCCAC
>NW_009259240.1:366755-375582 GCF_000687185.1 Egretta garzetta | reverse complement strand
AGCCCAAAGCCGCCCAGCGTTCCCAAGCCTCATTGCATTTACTTGCACAATTTACTTTTTTAATCTACTCGTTCACTGCAAGAAAAATCCCACAGGAAGAATCACAGCACTGCCCATGGCATCGGCTGAGTCTCACCTGGTATGCAAAACAAGACAGGGCCTGTCTTCTGGCCCTGAGGCACAGCAGGGCTCTCATCCATGACGCCAGCCCCATCCCCACCCCAAAAGAGGATGACCTGCTCCAGGCAGATCTCTGGGGACAGCCCCTCAAACATGTTGTGCTCTGCTCCTCACACTCCCATTTTCTGCAAAGACCCTGCTTGGTCCAGGCCAAAACTCACATCCAGGGCACGCAGCCTCTGCAACTGAGGTTCCACTAACCTGGCTCGTGCTTGACTTCAGCAGGGCTTGTAAGTGCTACCTCAGATGGCAGTCTCTTCAAATTGCTGCTCTGCCAGTGTAGGACACTTTGCAATCTTTTGTTTGCATGCCTTGGTACGAGCTTGCAAGAAGGATTATATCTTGGTCTGTTTATGCTGAGAGAATTACCCTGCGGATGATAAATGGGAAAAAGGTTTTATAAAAGAGCATATTTTAAAACTATTTTGAGGTTCCAATAGTTAGACAAAGTTCCGGGCCAATGCTACAGGTCCCAAATATACAGGTGTTTTCATAGCAAATAAGTGAGTTTTACGACTGAAGCATTTTGGTAATAGGATTTCAGTCCCATAAATTTCTGGACAGAACAGTGCAGAAATGAACATTGTCATTTGGAGTCTATTCCTACCATTTTCCTCCTACCCATGGAAATGAGGAAATTAATGGAATTTATACATCAGGGAAATAAAATCTCATTTTCTTTATTTCACATATGCATTTAATGCCTTGCACCTTCTTGAAATAGCAGCACACCCTCCTCACAGCCACCTGCAAAATGGCACTAACAAAACCTCCTCACTTCTCATGAGCGCAGCAAGGAAGCGTGAGGCTACAATACTGGCAACAGAGAAAGATCTAGAAGAATATGAAACCCAGGATTAAACTGATGTAGCAAAGAAACACAAACCAAAACCACCAAACACCAGTGAATCTGTAGCAAAGGGGAGTAAGGAAAGGCATGAAGCTGCCATTGTTATTTCTGAAGGTCATTGTTACTTCTGGGTATTATTCTTATTTCCACTCCAAGGCTCTACTTCATGGCCAGCAGTTGAGTGTTTTTCTGTTTGCATGAAGACCGCATGATCTTCTGATACAGAGCTGGGCACCAAATTCATGACGGTCCTATGTATTGTGTTAACAGCCTATAGCTCAGAATAGTTTTGGTGAAAATCACATTTTTAATATAACAATGGACAAAAAGCCACTTGTCTTGTGGCCTGGCCTTCTCACGGAGCTCTTATATAACCATGAGTTAAAGCAATGCCCCCAGACAAATTTCTGATATGGTCTCACTATATATTCCTGCCTGAAAATAATTACTGCATGACCCATATCATCATCCCCGTAGCTGCAATATTTCTAACTATGTTTGACACTCAGCTGCAGAGCATTCCTTTTGCCCCATCCTTTTTCAATAATGCGTAAATGGAATTTGGATTAATCAAGCCCTGCTGCTCACCGCCTGCAGCACTTGCAATTTCCAGCTTTCAAGGCTACAATGGCCACAGGAAAGGCTCATCAGGGCATGGTCACAAGGCAATTGCTTCAAACCAAGGGTACGAATACTGGCCACATAAATATGGAAACGTCATCACAGGAACAGGGAGGCTGCTCCGTCTAAAATGAACTCAAGGCTAAATACCATCCCCTTGCAATTACTTCTGAAATTATATAACTGGGAATGGATGCGGGACGGGTCAAGGCTAAATGCTCAGAAATGTAGCTATGACTCTGCTGGGTCCAGTTTACGGGAAAACATACGGAGAGCACATTTAACCAGTGCCACCTGCTACTCAGGGGACACCTGCCAACAGACAGAGCTGAGGGGGTAAGCTAGGACTGAAACCAGCCCAACAGCTCTGAATTTCACTGCTTTTCTTTAATGCTTAGGAGACAAGTCGGGGTTGAGTCATTTAGAATGGGGCCTTCTCCCTTTTCTCTAATCCACTGGAAGGGAAGATAGATGCATAAGAAGTATTAGGAGAGCTTTGTCAAGTCATAAATTTCCAACTGATGAGGCAAGCCCTGAGATTCATTTGAACAGATGAGCCAATCATTAGAGCAACAGAGGAAGAAATAACCCCATTCTACACAAGCTCCTTGGTGAACGAAAATGTTCCTAACACAAAATCAGGTGAAACTTAAACCCTTAAAAGTTTTAAATAAAACTGAAACCCCAAATAAAATGACGGTATAGGGCAACTGAAAAAAAAATAATTTTGCAAGTTTCAAGTTCTAGCCACTTTCTGAATTACCCTACATTTCAAGATGAAAACTTTTTGATTTTGAAAACCAGCATTTTTTACTTTTTAGCAATGATGCAATGAAACATTCAAGGGTGTTGAATTTAATTCGGTTTTGAAACTTCAATGGGAAAATTATTTCTGTTGATGCTTCCTTATTGTAGGTTTTGGTTACTACAGATGGGTCCTTCCAGATAAAATACCATAAAATATTTCTCAGCTCTACTTACAGTCTCAAAATGGAATTCATCACAAGTCCCTGGTTTTAAGACAAAGCAACATTAAACTCTGAATTTTGTATAACTCTTCTAAAACATCTAAATTTGTTTAGATTCACCTGAAAATTGGGTTTCAGATAAGCCAGGAGAATGCTCAGCTTCAGTGCAGCAGCCATGTGGTGCCTACCTCTGTGCCCATGTAACAAAACTTGACTTTCTCTGGGTTTTGAGTGACAGATTTTTCAGCATGAGAGGGATCCCAGCAAGTTTCACAGCTGATGGTGTGGCTGGAGATGGAGCTATGTTGCCGCTCTGGCTAATCCAAAGGGAAGCTCCCCAGAATGGCCCTCTCGGTTACCAGCTCCAGATGCTGTGCCTCTGCTCTTCTCAGCTGGTAACTGAGCTCCCTCAACTATTTTTTTTTTTATCAGGTAGTCAGTATTATGCAAATATTTCCTTATTCCCCCAAATCTTGAACACTGGAGAAGTTAATTTTTGCCTCTTAGGAAAAAACCCCTCTCTCTCTTCTCTCTCCTCCTCTCTTGCTCTTTCTCTTTTTATACAATGCAACGTAAGTTTTCCATCGTTGCATCCACACACAAAAGAACTAAGGATCCATTGCACTGCATCTCCACAGATCTCAGAAGCTCTAAGCTAATTTACACCAGCTAAAATTCTAACTCTGGTGGGTGATAAAACTCCTCCTTAAATTTAAAAACAAACACATTCTTAAGACATAAAAATGAAGCTATATTTGGCATTGAATAAATATCTTCCCTCTGACAGTCTACTAACAGGAAACAGCAGGCGATCACGAGAGTTAATCTAAGTCATACAAAACCTAAGAAAAAGTCTGAACTGACGTTTCTCTCCAGCATATGCAGACACGCACACACGCTTATGCTTACGCACAGACCCCGGTACCTGCTTTTCATGACGGAAGGACATGACATGAGACACGCGTATGAAAGCTCTACAGACTTGCAGTTTCAGGGCAAACGTATTTCTACATGGGTATGCCTCACAGCATTTTAAAGATTTCATTCGTTTCAGCCAAGTTCAAAAAGAATATTGCACATTTGATGTTTGTGATACACAGTGTCACCTGTTAAAGTAAATGCATTTCAAGCTGCGATTACAAATGCAACAGCCTCCTCCAGGGTTTGGCGTTCTTGTCTATACAGCATTAAAAAAAATTATCAAAGTCCTGTGCGTGTAGTCTTTTATAAATAATTCTTGCCCTGCAGGTTATTTAACTCAGAACTGCCCTCTGCAATTAGTGGTCAGAGGGATAAAGTAGGAAGTGATCTATCTAAGAGAGAAGGGCTTGCAGTACATATACTCTCACGAGTAACTGATTTCCATAATTCTTTTGATTCAGTATCCATTACGTTATTTGTAAACCAGGCAGACTGACAAAAGAGAACCTCTGATACATCTCCGGGTACGTCTGACCGTGAAGTGACACACGGATATTGATAATGATATACACATAGTTATGCATACATAAATCACTGTTGTTCCACACAAACTGACTGAATGAAAGCAATTTACAGCAAATGAAGTTTTGTTAAATATTTACAAGATTATTGTAACCGTAATGCTAAGGTCATATTTTAAAATTTAATAAGGAAACAATTGTCATTGCAACTGCATGAGTAACGTTCATGTGCAGCTATTGCTGCTGTGGGCTTCAATACCTAATTGCCATTTCCTTCATGGTGTGCTTTGACTCTGCAGGAAACATCTCATCTGGATATAAGAGCACAATTCCTTCCTGAATGCCAGGATATGAGCAAGGCATCATCAACTAAGATTCAAAAGGGTTCCTTCTTAATAGTTTGTGAGAGCTCCAAGACCAACAGAACAGTTTTACCTGGGATTTGTGGAGAGAGGTCTCGCATTCTCTGATTTCACATGGGATAGCTTTTATTTGTTTTTAAACATCCTAGCTATTTCAACGACTATTTTTTCAGGAATTGTTTAAAGCATATTTTCAAGCAAGGCCTGGTAGGGTTTGGACAGTTTTATGTGACAAGTTCAATTAGCTGGAGCTGTTTCAGTGGTGACCCATCTGTCCTCTAAATTAGCCTTAGAAAAGGCCTTGACAGATGGTTTGTGGTCTGCTTAGTAAGAGGAAACCCTTGGCATCATACTCCAAGTGCTGTAGGTCTCAGTCCCCACCAGGTCTGGAAAGAAGGAAATCTTCCAATTTCTGCAAGAAGAACCAGGAATGGCAACACCACTGGGAAATTTGAAAGCCCAGGTGCGGATGCCAGCCGTTTCACCTATATAAGCCAACTGGTAAAAGCACGATATTACAAGACGCAAAAATCAAACTACACTTCCAGATTTCCTACCCTTTCTATACGTTTACAAGCCACTATGAAGGGAGAATTTGTAAGTATATATGGCACAGAGGGACTTCAGCAACATTTTGGGGCAGAGTCAAACAGCCCTGCCAGACGCAGGGTAAGGAAAGAAGGGAATGGCTGCACCTACTTTGACTGACCTGAGCAGTTTCCCATCGATATATCCCCATTCCTAATATGTTTCCAGGGCAATGATTATGGCTCCTACAGGCCATGTGCTCTTAAGGAGGCCTTTCAAAACTTATTGCCATAATCACAGCAAACACAGGGGTTCTTCGAAGCAAACTCACAGCAGGTAAAGGTAGGAGAGAGCAGGGAAGCCCTGTTCAAACAGGCTTGGCTCACACGTGAGGACAAACTGCTGTCACATTTGCGTTGGGAATCAGCCAGAGACACTAGGCACCAGCAAATGGCACCATGACTGCTGCCAGCACAAATACGGTCCTGGTCATGTCGCCAGCAGCCTCCACTCCCTGGGCCCCCTCCAGCCAGGCATTAGCTGCCATCTGCCTCCAAGCAAGACCCAGATGTTGCCCCCTACTTTGCTACGGTTGGAATTCTCCAGCACATGTTTTCCCCAAAAGCAGGGATATGAATTCAGAGAGGTAGCGAGGTGTAGGAAGGTGAATTTGTTCATAAGCAACACTGGCTCTGCTTTTCAGAGCTTAGAAAATTGAGCCCACCATTCTTAGAGTGCCTGCATAAATCCACCCCTTGACAATGCAGCAACGCTGCAGTACCGCAGATGTTAACAGCAGAAATGGACTTTGTCATAGAGACTCGTGATTCTGTTTAGGTTTTATAGTCCTGACTAATACAGACACTTTCGAAAGAGTGACGGCAGCATTAGGCTCCAATACAATATGAAAATCAGAAATACTGATTCTTGACGCTATGTCTGTATCCATATGCTATGCCAGCAATGCCGTAAGTGCCTTTTTCACAGTGATTTTTTTCTGTACACAGGTGACTATATTTTTACTATATATTCATTCCGAAATTGTGAAAATAAGAGAGCATGTGAGGAAGCAGGAATTTACCTCAGTGTCGTTGCCAGTGCAAGGATGATGGGTTTCTTGATTAACAGCCATCCTGACTGGCAAAACAAGTGCAGACACGGCCCACTCTCTCCACACTATGAGTTTATTACAGAAAGCCCAGGTCTCCTGGAGGACATTCACCGTTCTGCTCCATATACCGCCTTGGATGGCTCTGCTCATTCTTATCCCAGACAATAGGCTTCCAGATCCAGACAACATGTTTCCTGCTTTCTCTCCAGTAGTCAGAGTAGCAGGTAATGACCAGTTTCAAGAGGTTATGTGGTTTTGGTGATATGATAGGGAAAAGAGCCAGGCAGTACCAACAATGAACCCTTTAAAAACTATGGGGCTGTAGAAAAGCCTATCTTTGGTAACCAAGATCCATTCATCTTTGTATTCATTTTGGCTCTGAAGTATTTGTTTATCGATAAACACACTACATCAACACAAAAAGAAAGAAGGAAGGAATGGAACAGAGGAAGAGAAGTGTGAAGACAATTAAATTTATTACTGCTGTGGTTTTTCTCTCTGTAAATGGATCCCTGCTACAAAGTGTGGATCAGGAATGGCAAAGGCCGTACTTTGCTGGCATTAGAGAAACATCCATACAATCTTAAAGTATTTGTAGCAGTCAGATTCCTGAGGGAGAGGAAGGTTGGGAAGAGATCAAATGAGTGAGCAAAAATAATTGATATGCTTGATTCACTCATCCTTTCCTGAACATAATGTTAGATAAAGTAACCACACTTCCCCCTGCAAATGAGTCACGAGCCAGTTGTCTGCTCTGCAGTGACTCTAAATGAGGGACAACCGAATGCAGAGTGAACGAGGCACGTGTTTTTGTCATAGCATCATAAAATCATTAAAGTTGGAAAAGACCTGCAAGATCATCAAGTCTAACCGTCAACCCAACACAACCATGCCTACTAAACCATGCCCCAAAGTGCCACGTCTGCATATTTTCTGAACACCTCCAGGGATGGTGACTCTACCACTTCCCTGGGCAGCCTGTTCCAATGATTGATCACTCTTTCAGTAAAGAAATTTTTCTTAATATCCAGTTCAAACCTCTCCTGATGCAACTTGAGGCCGTTTCCTCTCATCCTATCACCCATTACTTGGGAGAAGAGACCAACACCCACCTCACTACACCCTCCTTTCAGGTAGTTATAGAGAGTAATAAGGTCTCCCCTCAGCCACCTCTTCTCCAGGCTAAACAACCCCAGTTCCCTCAGCTGCTCCTTACAGGACTTGTGCTCCAGACCCTTCACCAGCTTTGTTGCCCTTCTCTGGACACACTCCAGCACCTCAATGTCTTTCTTGTACTGAGGGGCGCAAAACTGAACACAGTATTCGAGATGCAGCCTCACCAGTGCCAAGTACTAGAGCACGATTGCTTCCCTCGTCCTGCTGGCCACACTGTTTCTGATACAAGCCAGGATGCTGTTGGCCTTCTTGGCCACCTGGGCACACTGCTGGCTCATGTTTAGCCAGCTGTCAACCAGCACCACAGGTCCTTTTCTGCTGGGAAGCTCTCCAGCCACTCTTCCCCAAGCCTGTAGCGTTGCATGGGGTTGTTTATGAACATGAAAGTGCAGGACCCGGCACTTGGTCTTGTTAAACCTCATACTACTGACCTGTCCCATCGATCCAGCCTGTCCAGGTCCCTCTGTAGAGCCTTCCTCCCCTCAAGCAGATCAACACTCCCACCCAACTTGGTGTCATCTGCGAACCTACTGAGGGTGCACTCACTCCCCTGGTCCAGGTCATTGATAAAACTATTAAACAGAACCGCCCCAATACTGAGCCCTGGGGAACACCACTTGTGGCTGGCCACCAACTGGATTTAACTCCATTCACCACCACTCTTTGGGCCCAGCCATCCAGCCAGTTTTTAACCCAGCAAAGAGTATGTCCGTCCATGCTATGAGCATCCAGTTTCTCCAGGAGAATGCTGGAATGGGAAACAGTGCCAAAGGCTTTAGTAAAGTCCAGGTAGATAACATCCACAGTCTTTGCTCATCCACTAGATGGGTCACCTGGTCATAGAAGGAGATCAGGTTGGTCAGGCAGGATCTGCCTTTCATGAACCTATGCTGGCTGGGCCTGATCCCCTGGTTGTTCTGCACATGCCTGGTGAGCACATTCAGGATTAACCACTCCATAACCTTCCCTGGTACCAAGGTCAGGCTGACATGCCTGTAGTTCTCTGGATCCTCCTTCTGGCCCTTCTTGTAGATGGGTGTCACAATGGCAAGCCTCCAGTTGTCTGGGACCTCCCCTGTTAACCAGAACTGTTGATAAATGATAGAGAGTGGCTTGGCGAGCTCCGCCACCAGCTCCCTCAATACTCTCAGGTGGATCCCACCTGGCCCCATAGATTTGTGGATGTCCAGGTAGTGCAGCAGGTTGTAAACTGCTTCCTGGATTATGGGGGGTTTATCCTGCTCTCCATCCCTGTATTCCAGCACAGGGGGATGAATACCCTGGGGATAACTGGTCTGACTATTAAAGACTGAGGCAAATAATAGTAATAGTATTTAATAGTATCCTGTCTCTTATTGTAACGTGTACTGACTTTCTTTATCTCTTTTTCTTGTAAGGACTTTCAGCCTGTGAAAATGTTTCCTATTGTCAGGGATGGGTATCACAACTCATTATTTTTGGAAGGATGCATATGCTGGGTAGTTATAAATTAGCCTACATTCCCTTTGGGCAATTAAATATTAATACTGGGTTGCATTCATCTGGTTATCCCAGTTAAACAGTCAGGTCATCCATTAAGAAGGCCACCT
>NW_009259240.1:321973-366731 GCF_000687185.1 Egretta garzetta | reverse complement strand
GCTTTAACAGGAAAAAATATGGTAGTTTGAGGAAGAGGGATGGTTTGAGGTTTTTTAACTCATATCAAGCAATTTTTTCCCCCACAGTTCTGAGCTACAGGTACTGAACAGCAGAAAAAGGAACAGTAGATATTGAAGCAATAGCACTTTCCCTCTGCTAATTTGTGTTGGATGATACAGATCCTGTAGCATCTGTGGGCAAGGAGGGGCATGTCAGAGAGACAAGATGCATGGAGTCAGGCAAGTGTGCAGTCAGCTGCAATAAAAAGTCATTTCAGTGGTGTCAATATGCCAAAGCTCAGTGCAAGTAAGGCAGCGAATAGAGGGCCGCAAGTAGGAATTTTCATGGGAGGTTGCTTGGGGTTTTTTCCTTGCTTTGGGGCTTTTTTAGTTTGTTTTGTTCTGTTTTTCTGTAGCAAAAAAACAACAAAGAAAAGATGTTGCAGCTAAGCAGCAGAGATCCAAGGAAGAGCAGTGATAACAGAGGTTGTGCAGAAGATGGGAGAGGTCATTAACCCCGCAGCAGCAGCTGAAAGTAGCTCGATAGTGGGATGAAGAGATAGCAGAGGGGAGAAGGCTAGGCAGAAACAAGGATAAGCAACAACAACAACAAAAAGAAACAACTGTAACAGGAAGCAGAAGGCAGAACAGGCATCAGAAGATTCGCACCAGAAAAGGAGGAATTTGCAGGTCAGTTGCTGGCGAGTACGGGGCCCAGAATATAGCACTCCATGTCAGGAGAAGGGATACAAAACATGAGGGAGGAGGGAAGATAACACCTGATAATCCCTCATCTGAGTGCAGAAAGATGCTTCACTGGAACAATCAGAAGTGAAGTGGGGTGCTGAAGGGTTCAGAGGAAAAGCAGCAATGTTTGGGGATTTGGCAGGGACTTGTGCTTGTGTTGGGTTACGGGTTTTTTTTCAGAAGAAAACCAAAAACTTGATATGAGGAAGGTACAGGTTCCTTTCAGACTGGTGCAGTGCAGCAGATTTTTAGGGAGTTCATTATGGCTACACTTACTTTAAGAGGGACTGTCTGGGGATAGAAAAGTCTCCAAAGGAGGCTGGCTTAATTGAAAATAAAACATAGATTGGACATACAAGGTGAGAAGCCACTCCATAACAGGTTCTCATATATTAGACTGGAGCAAAACAGAAAACATGGCTGGAGCAATAGAATATCTACTAAAATGGAGATGCACTGCTCTCTGTTCCAGTTTCTTCATCTGTTTCTGTATGAGACAGCCATAGGATACAATCCAAAAATAATCCAGGGATACCATTCCCCAGATCTCCTCCCATCCATTTCAGGGACACTGCCATGACACCACCACCCCTTCTCCTTTTGGCCCTGCCATCCCAGTGCCAGCTCAGTACCTGCAGTCACATAGGTTGGGCGCTTCCTTGGCTATCAGACTGCGTGGCCAAAACCTCACTGGCCAAAGCATTTTCCTTGCTGGGAAAGTGCTCTAACCTGGGTTGGGGGTAGCGTAAAAAGCAGATGTCCCACCACATGACACACCTTCTCCTTATTTTTTTCTGATTAGTTTGTGTGACCACTCCAGCATATTTGTGTACCATGTCTTATAAAGAACATCCCAACACCTGCATCTTCCCCATGCAATGGCGGGTGGGGGTGGGGGTGGGTGGAACTTCAACACCTCGTTCAGCTTTGTAAATCATACCCCCTAACAGTGATGACCAATTTTTGGTTACTGTAATGCTGCTCACCATAACATCTTTCATGTTCAGGTTCCATATAGTTATTCTAAGTAAAAGACAGGGTAGAAAACAATTTCTCAAACAAGAAAAAACAAAAACTAGGTCTTTCTTTGTAACTAGCACTGCGTTATGTTGTCCTTCCATGGGGCAGTCCTGGAACTGCCCAGTGGCAAAGGGGGAGCCTTAAACATTGCAATTTATGTCTAACTTCGCAGCCAAGTTTCTGCTGTTAACATTAATGATGACTTTATATGTTACTATGCCTCAAAAAAAAAAAGGTGGTGTAATTTTTCCAACCGGATTGCTTTTTCCTGCTTGGGATAGTTATAATTTTATGTTATATTATAGTTACACTACTCATCAAATATGACTGCTCTGACAAGTAATACATATTGTAAATGGCTTTTCTGGGTTTAATATATAAGCTTTATACTGCTAGTGTTCCTGAAAGAATAAATCTGATGAGTACTAGGAACATGTATTGAATAAGTTATTTGATTAGGGCTATCAATACTGTGTAACCACAAATTAAATTTATTAAATACAGGTCATTTTCCCTTGTTGCTTGACCTGCATTAGTCAATTACGCAATTCTCTGGACACTTATCAGCACAATATCTTATTTCAAATATTTTCATATAACATTATTTTTTAATTACTGATGCATTCTGAACTGAGATCTGATCTCCACAGAAACCTCTGAGAACATCCCTCGTCCATTCATGGGCTGCAAGTGAACCCAAGGGTAACATAGATGATGCAGTCTATTGTCTAATGCAGCAGCCTGCTAACCTCACTGTGCTAATGATGCTGGTTATCAAATTGCTAATTCTGAAGTGGACAGAGGATCATCATTTAACTGAGTGGTGTAGCTTGCTCACAGCTGAAGAGAAAAAGATACTTCAAAATGCCTTAAAAAAACGCGTGTCACATAATTCTTGAAACCACTGCTGCTCAGTGATGCATGACTCCTTCCTTAGGGAGATAATTCAGCCATTGGTTTTTAAGGGTTGGAGCTTTCTTTTTATTTGCTCTGGCACAAACATGAAGAGGGCATGAAAGATGGCATAAAAAGATGAGAAAGGGGATCGGTCCTGAGACACACACACTGGGACTACTGCGTAGTGTGTTCACAAGCATGTCTCTGGGTGTCCTGAGGAGAGTATCCTACGCAAATATACAAATTGGTCCAAAAATTCAGGAAGAGTAAAAGACCTGAGAATATCAAGTTATACAGAATGCTGATTTGGTGTGTGAGCAAATGCACTGCTTTGTCTTGTTGTGAGGTCCTGATCCTCAAGTGTCACTTTTAAATGACAACAATTAATAACAGAGACAATAACTTTTATAAAAAGATACTGCTACTGATATGACCAGGAAAAAAAAGCAGACAAGCTGTAAGAAGCACAAGCCTTTCTTCAGATCTGAAGTAGAGTTTGCTGGGTTTAATATTAAGAGCGGAGAAGGATTGTTCTGAATTCGAGCATGTTAGACCAGTGGAGTGGGGGGGTGGGGTGGGGTGGTAGTGTTAAGATGGAGGTGGCAATAAGTTTATTATACTCTACAGAAGAGAGAGCAAGAGGACAGAAAAAAAAGAAAAAATGAATGAATGAATACTTGTGAAATATGAAATTGTGCACAGACATTTCATGGCATAGGGAAATGCAGCATGACATAAAATGAATAACACTACTAAGTGACTGACTTTATAAAAGGGATTATAAAATGAAGGATCCTATCATAGTTTAAGGCTATGTCTTAGTGTAAGTCTATGTCTGAGCGTATGCCTTTATTTTTTTAGGCTATGTCTTGGTATGAACTCAAGCATAATAATCAGGCTTCTAAAAGAGCAGTCATGCTCTCTGCGGATAGATCAGAGCACAAGGATTGTCTCAGCTTTGAACAAGTCTATTCCCAGTGTAATCCCACTGGATCCAAAATTCAGAATTTCACTTCAAAGCAATAGTTAACTTTATAAAGCCGTGAAAAGTTACCAGCATCAGTGTAAAATGATCAATATTGCAATAGGATATACAGTCTTCCACAGTTTAGAAAGGGTTTTGAGCAGGAAGCAGAACATGCACAGAGGCATTGAAAATCAAAGGCCAATTTCGGTCTAAAGGTCAGGACTAGATAACATTAAATATAACCTTTCATATGCCATAAATGCATTGCATATATTTCCACCTATTTTCATATAGATAAAGGGACTTGCCTTCACACACATTTTTAAATTAGTTTTAAAATCAGTAACTCTATATGCAATGCTATGGCTCTGCTACCTCTTTTCTGTACAGTTTTGTACAACACACCTGAGATGTCAAGGGGATGGAATATTTCAGCACTTGATATTAGTTTCAGGAGCACCAGAAAATTTATCTTTGTTGTTTTCTGACATCTTTTTATGCTCAAGCTTTCATTTTTACTTAATGATTCCAATACTTTCATTTCCTAAATGAAGGACATAAGTGTTGGTGAGTCATTTCTCGCCATGCTCTGCTTCTGAGCCATTCTTCACTAAACCTCCACTGGCAATATAACTTTCACAATCAGGATATTTGAGGGTAGGAACCTGGAGGAAGGAACCTTTACAAGTGACGTAAAAATGATCCCTTAGCCCAACACCACCATAAGAAACACATGTTGTTGGACTGGATGGTTTCGTTCTCACAGGCTCCATTCATGACATTACATGGCATATGGTTTCTAAAAAATAAGGGAAGATTTGAAACATGCTTCTAGGCAAGCTGTGAACAAACAGATCTGAAACACTGCACATCTATCAATCAGAGACCATCAGAAGGTATGCGGTAAGGAAAGCAAAGGAACTAACGCATGAGACAGTCTAAGACGGCGCACCAATCGACAGCTTTAATCCCTGTTTATAAAATAGAAAGAAGAAAACGAATCTGCTAGTGTTATTCCTTTCAGAACCCAGAGGAATTAGCTGTCTTTTAGCATGCTCAGAGCGTGCAGAGCTCAGCCAATCAAGCAGAAATTGGGATAATTTCTCTCGATTGATCCTGCTGTAAAAAAGGGGAAAAGTCTTTCTTTTGCAGTCCAGTTGGGTTCATTTTTCATATACTCTGCATAACTTTTGAAATGTTAATTTAAATTATATTTGCATTTCCTGAATAAATGCAATCTAAATAATAAATGAATGTAGTGAAACTTTTCATGGAGATATGTAGCAAATAGCAGAAGGGGGTTTTTCACCTTCCACTAGATGACATTTAACACTACAATATAACATAATGAATAGAGTAAACTTGACATTTTTTATATAAGTTTATTTTCCTCCAGGGGCCTGGGGAAAATAAATCAACATCAGGGCTTAGTTTTTTTTCCTGTAGTTCTGACCTAGAGTATTAAAAAATTGTCCAAAATTGCATTTGTTATGAAAAACTTAAAAATTTTCAAAACCAAACAATTTTAAAAATCCATAAACTCTGAAACAATTTTTTCCTCATTTGGGATTTCTCAGCCTGAGAGAGAAACTTAGCTTACATCATTAAAAGATAATTGGGCATCAGACTTGGACAAACTGTATATATTACAGCATTTATCAGGCCTCTTTGCACTTGCCTCACCAACGATGCTCTGTGTACTCTGTGTCTGGTGATGCTGAGGGAGGGTTAGGAGAATGTATCAAAATATTATCCATTTCCCATTTTTTTCTTGAAATGAATATTTACACACACACACACACACACACGAAACATACAGGTAAATAAAACTTTTAAACCGTCTACTGTCCTGTCACTTGTAAAATACAGCCTCAAATCCTGCCTGAACATTAGCTTTAACTCAATCTCCACAGCGTAGCTGAGAGCCCCTCTCCCACCTTGTTGCTACTCAAGCTGCTCAAGTGCATGAGCTCCAGTGGGATTTCCTATCGTGGGCAGCAACGTGAGCTGCTCCCACCCAGGTGTGGCGACACCTTGGTTGTCTCAGGCCCAAACACTCTCATACCTAGATCACTCAGAGGAAGAAACTCGGTATTTCCCTGTCTAAATACCCTGACGGAGCAGATGGGGCAGACAGCTTTGGAGCATGTCCAATGCATAGTTAGGCAGGACCTTCCTACAAGACATACCTCACCACTTCCAATTCAGATACTGGGGGGGTGGAGGACATGTAGAAGCATCCCCTTTTGGAAGAACCTACAATCTCCCCTAGCCCGGACATACCTCACCACTTCCAATTCAGATACTGGGTGGGGGGAGGACATGTAGAAGCATCCCTCCCCTTTTGGAAGAACCTATAATCTCCCCTAGCCCTAGAGACATAGATTTAACTCCTCCTGTCTGAGGGGATTAAAAGCCACATTTCAAGATAATGAGCTGGCCAGACAGCACAAGAGGAAGCACCCATATATGCTCAAATGAAGTAAGAGGAGTACCTGCCTCCTTTTTATAACAAGCTCTCATTTAAATGGTGCTGTGAAAAGGCGCTCTGGAGAATTTACTCCTTCACACTGCTGACAAACCAGCTAAAGCTGGGGTAGCTTATACAAGCATTAAGACAGGTACAAGAAATATAGGAACCTCTCTCACTTGGCGAATCCATGTAAGCAAAATAAAATATTCACCAGGAAAATAAAAGAGAATTACCTCACCTGCTAAAATATTCAATGGAGTTTCAGTGGGACTTTTAAAACATTAATTGGAGAGGTTTTTCCAGGTGAGAAAGAAAGATAGGATTGCCTGGCACTGTCTCCCAGGAAATGTACGTAAGTTGTGCTTCATCTCCTTTTTCTGCCTTCAGGCCTTCAGCAACTTTTGGACTTGCCTGTCCATGCCATCCCTGCTAGTTTTCTTATTTCTGCTAGAGATAAAATAAACCATCTCAGTTCACAAAAGAACTGACCCCTGCCTTTGGCTATGCTATTCCTGGGATAAATCAATGTATCTGGTTCACAGCAGATCAGTTTCCTTTAGGTTACGTGGCTGCTATAGGTGTATGTATCTGTAGGTTTTTTTATAGGTATTCTGGCCACTTACTGACACAAAGGGAGCTTGTTTAATTATTTTTAACGGTTACCTCTGTTCTCATTCGTGTAGGACACAGACAAAGCAGGACATACTATGACTGCCCTTGAGCAGTGCAAGAGGTACAGCCCTGTCCAGCCAGCCTTGAGTGCTTCCCCCAGCTCTCCTTCACCATCATACCCCAGGACCACCAAGCCTTGGGCCAAGTAAAATATTTGCAGTATTACTACAGCAACAGTGGACAGATAGCTCTTAACAAGACTCATGCTGACGCAATTGGTCCTGCTTAGACCATCTGCACAAGAGACAGCACGATCTCTTCTCCTGAAGAGTGGAGGACAACCAACAATCCCAAACAAAGCAGGGACTCTGTTCTTTCTGCTCCAGATTCACATTTGGAACAGCACGTGCTCCAACTTTACAAAAGGTTTACCATAGGACACTTCTGTACATAACCTTTCAGACAGCAGACTGCCTTCTTATCTTCATCATCACTCATTATTATTATTAGCCATTTTTTCTTCAGCATGGTGCTGTTTATTACTACCTTTATTTTGCCAGAAATATATAAGCATCTCTGTGTATTTCTCACCACTTGGACAGAGCTGAATCACCGCAACCAACTAAAAGGGAACAGAAAAGAGAGGGAGCAACGAAGAGGAATATATACAACTGAAACTGAAGCGGGCATTTACACATGAGCAGCCCAAGTTGGGTTTTGCTCAGAGCACTGAGGATAATAGACCTCTTAAACACTCAACATATAACTTCACTGGATGACCAAGAGTTATCCAGCTCTTGCCTTTGCTCCAAGCCTCTTGTTCAGCGCCCAGAGAACAAGCAAAACCTATATCTGAACTGCTGATCCCAAATGAAAAACTTCAGTCCAGTTCACTGTTGCTTTGTATCACATCTAACTGTTTTTAACAATTCCAAGTAATAGCCTTGTATAGTTCCTTTGCATTCTGGTCCTGCAGAGTAAGTCTTGACATACTGATGAATCAGGTTCACTGTCTGATAGGCTAAGCACAAGAAAAGAACATTAAGAAGGGCTTAGCAATATGGGCCTGCATGGGTGATGAGTCAGCATATTTTAGAAAAGACTGTGCTTTTTCAAAAGGTAATGTCAAAAAACCTATTTTCTATAACACACTTTGCCTTTCGAAATGTTCCCTGCCTTAGATCAACGGGAAGAGATGAATGATGCCCATACCCCAGCCACAGCAGCAACAGCAATGCTTGCTAAGCTTCATGGCATGCTACCTGCCACAGACCTGAAGCATGGTGGAAAAAGCACAGAATTTTCCTTACTTCCAGTGATGAAATATATCAGTTGTACCTGTGGTCAGCGCTCTACACCATAAAGCACTGGACCAAAATTCAGGACTCCGGGTGCTAAAACAGTAGAGAAAAAGAATAATGAGCTGCTTCCTGATGAGTGCAATTTCTTTGTAACCACAGAATTTTCATTGAAAAAGCAGGCCCAACCTGTTTAGCTGAATGGGGGATGAGTCATGAAAAATATTCAGACCTCAAAGAAAAATACAATAGCAGTGGTGTCAGAAGCAGGGCCATGAGTTTTGCTTTGGGATAAAGAACTCTCTGGAAAAACAAATGAGCAAACCTGAAGAAATCTGGCTCAAGAGACTGCCCAGTCCTGAGAAAGCTTGCCCCATTCAGACCTAATAATAGTTCTAGAAGATATCAAGCAAAATAACCAACTATTGAGTGAAACAATACATCCGTCAAGCGATTGTTCAATAAATATCACTAGGTAGATGTTCAGTAAACTGTTGCACAGGCAGACAATTACCCTAATAGCATGGCAAAGCATGGACAATTACTCAATACATTCAAGGGGCAAACGACTGCTCAATGCTGTGCAGCAAGATATTGCACAGGGCATACAATAACTCGATAAATGACCAAAGGGTGCAGCTTTATGACAGCTTGATTTGTTCTCCCTTCATTCTGTCTTACACTATTCTCACCAGCCAAGTGTTTGTCTGGATATACTGCTTTCGCCCAATGCAATCACAGTCTTGTGGCTTTCCACATGCTATGACTGACAGCAGTCTGGGACTGCAAATGAGTTGTCCTCGTTTCCTCTTCAGTCATTTAGACCCAACGCCTGCTGCACTCACCTTTAAACAGTGATTGGCAATGTGAGCAATCTCAGATTCACAGGAGAATTGAGGAGCTGGTGTACCACAGACAAAAGAAAGGGAATAGACTCTGTCTTAGCAAACAGTTACATTTAAAACTAAGAGCTACCATATTTCCAGGACTGACCTGGGATCATTTTAAAGATGGCAGCATAAGCTAAGTAAAGAAAAGGGCCAGACCATTCACAAGATCCATCTCTAGCCAGGATTGCTGATCTTTTCATTGAACACAATCCCTTGTTACTATTACCAAACAGAACTGAGTAGATTTTACTCTAGCTCAGAGTTATTTAGATTAATTACCTAGCAAAAGACCTCGAGGTAGAAAAGTAAAATGTAATTATCATATTTTACTTGTAGCAGCTGGGTTGTTCAAAGATATTAAGGATTAAAAAATGCAGTAAGGTCTTATGTGTACACACTAAGTAGGCATGCTTAGTCTTCTCTTCCTTTAAGCAGTGTGAAAAAGCATCAGTTCTGTATGAGACTTTAACAAAGGCATTCTTGAGTGCCTTAAGAAAATCTTAAGAAAGAAAAATTCTGCCTTTGCTGCCTTGCAGCCATAGGCCAGGATAATGAAGGAATGCTGTTTGCCTTCTCTGCGTACCCAGGAGACCAGAGGTGGCACAGCTACTCCTGCTTCCATGGGACAATGCAACTCCGCCATTTTTCATGGCATGGCCAATTCCAAACTCTGAACTGTAAGAACCAGAGAAATAGTTTGAGTAAATTAACGTGCACCCCTAATTGCTCAGCAGCAGAAAAGGAAACTGAGGCAGAAATATCCTTCCTTCCTCTCTTCAATGATGGGTCTATTGTTACAAATCATGATATGGCTGCATTCAGTTCCCATTTATATCAACTGGGGGTTAGCTAGTACATGCCTTACAAGCCTGGACTCTTCCACGCCTCCCACCCCACACCCTTTTCTGAATTTTGAAGGAAAGGATTTGCTTCAATGCCCACTGAGATCCACAGGGAGTCTAAAATGGGGACAGGATGAAATCCCTAAGCTGGAGTCCTCTGGTATGAAAAAGTGCTAGAAACACCACAAGAAATAGTGCTATTGACAATGCAGTCATTAAAAAAACCTGTGTATCAGGCCTGAGACAAAATAATTACACAACTGAAACACAAATCAGCACATGCTCATTTACGCTGTTGTGACATTTATTTGCACTGTGCTCCTGAGCATTCAGGATGTCTTTATGTCACACACATTTCTTTAGTTCTTCTCCGCTGTCCAAGAGCTTAGAGATATTTAAAGAATTTAAATGAATGGTGAATTAATTCTCAGTTAAGGCAAAAGATGAACTCTTGTGAGGTTTGTTGTAAGGTGTCAAGAAGCGCCAACACTGGAACTTGGTCCCTAGTCAGATGTCAGGTCCTACTTTTATGACTACAGGAAGTTTGGACAAGATTTATTTCAATTTCTATACCCCATAGATTCCCAGATGCATCACTCCATGGAAAGCCATACATGGATGTTGTCTACCTAGATTTCCTAAAGCCTTTGACATCGTTTCCCATAGCATTCTCCTGGAGAAACTGGATGCTCATAGCATGGATGGGCATACTATTCGCTGCGTTAAAAACTGGCTGGATGGCCGGGCCCAAAGAGTGGTGGTGAATGGAGTTAAATCCAATTGGCAGCCAGCGACAAGTGATGTTCCTCAGGGCTCAGTATTGGGGCGGTTCTGTTTAATAGTTTTATCAATGACCTGGACCAGGGGAGCGAGTGCACCCTCAGTAGGTTTGCAGATGACACCAAGTTGGGTGGGAGTGTTGATCTGCTTGAGGGGAGGAAGGCTCTACAGAGGGACCTGGACAGGCTGGATTGGTGGACCAAGGCCAATGGTATGAGGTTCGACAAGGCCAAGTACCAGGTCCTGCACTTCGTTCATAACAACCCCATGCAACACTACAGGCTTGGGGAAGAGTGGCTGGAGAGCTGCCCAGCAGAAAAGGACCTGTGGTGCTGGTTGACAGCTGGCTAAACATGAGCCAGCAGTGTGCCCAGGTGGCCAAGAAGGCCAACAGCATCCTGGCTTGTATCAGAAACAGTGTGGCCAGCAGGACGAGGGAAGCAATCATCCCCCTGTACTCAGCACTGGTGAGGCCACACCTCAAATACTGTGTTCAGTTTTGGGGCCCTCAGTACAAGAAGGACATTGAGGTGCTGGACTGCACCCAGAGAAGGGCAACAAAGCTGGTGAAGGGTCTGGAGCACAAGTCCTGTAAGGAGCAGCTGAGGGAACTGGGGTTGTTTAGCCTGGAAAAAAGGAGGCTGAGGGGAGACCTTATCGCCCTCTACAACTACCTGAAAGGAGGTTGTAGCAAGGGTGGTGTTGGTCTCTTCTCCCAACTAGCAGGTGAAAAGACAAGAGGAAATGGCCTCAAGTTGCACCAGGGGAGGTTTAGGTTGGATATTAGGAAATATTTATTTACCGAAAGGGTTGTCAAGCACTAGAACGGGCTACCCAGGGAAGTGGTAGACAAACTGCTTAGGGACATGGTTTGGTGGTGGAATGGCAGTGCTAGGTTAATGGTTGGAATTGAGGATCTTAAAGGTTTTCTCCAACCTAAACAATTCTATGATTCTGTGTTCTTTTCCCTGATTGAAACTGTGACATTTTCCACCTGTTAAGAGAAAGTAGCTGCTCAGATCCAGTTAATTAAGTCTCAGTGGTTTAACAAACTTATTTGATCAGCTGGGTTATCTTAAGATAGTGTTTTCTCATAGTATATTACCCATTTTTTTCTGTCCAATCGGAAATGAATTAAAATCAGAAAATGTCAAAATATTGCAATTGTATTAACTCAGCTGCAGACCACAGAAAACATGGAATTGTACTTTAAGAAGTTACATTTAACAAGGCAGGGAAGCAAATGAAAAAAACCCTAAACCCCAAATCATAAGTAATAAAGCTGGAAGCTCAAAAGAAAAAGTATGCATAAGGAAAAGAATCGGTTACTAATGATATTTTAAATCTTTCCTTACATCTGCTACCAGAAATTGACACTGAGACTTTCATCTCCTTCTGTGTAAAATGGTACTATTTAGGATGATGTCAAGTGAAACTGATCACTGAGAAATCAAATGTGGATCAATTGGTAGTAAGGATAAGATAATTAATTCACAAAGATAGTATCTATAGACTCAGAGAACTCACTTCATCCTTCCTTAGTTATTTACAAACCACTGAAAATTCATCTGACTGTAAATCTTTCAATTCACATGCCATGTAGAGATCCATGTCCATCTTAGAGCAGAACAGTTATTGCACAGTGACTAATTTGCTTTGTTTACACCATGATTTCAACAACAGCACAGAGAAATTAGATCTTCCACAAAGTGAAAATCATTAAATACCGGGTGAAAATGATTAAATTCACAAGTGTCACATACCAATCAATTGAATGGGTATGGACAGCTCATTTATTATAAAATATTTGTATTTGTCAAGCCTGTCATGAGAGCACGCACCCTTGAGGAAAATTGGCTTTTCCCTTTGCTACACCACCTCAGACAGAATTTGTCATTTGATAGGCAGGTATTATTACCTTGGCCTTTTACACTGGCCAGGAACCTGTTTAACTTTAGCAATAAATCAGACCAGTGAGGCTCCCATCTCAAAACTTTCTTACTGTGAGAGTCACCAAACCTTTTCACAGATTGCCCATAGAAGTTGTAAAGTCTTCATCCTTTGAGATATTCAAAGCATGAATGGCTATGGCTCTGAGCAACCTGCTCTAGTTGGCACTGGTTTGAGCAGGGGTGTTGGACTAGATGATTTCCAGAGGTCTCTGTCAACCTCAGATATCCTGTGAGTCTGTGACCAGTTTCTATCTCATGTCTGGCACGATGCAGAGAACGTCCTTTTCTCCCTGACCCCACACATGTACTCCACACAGTGCACAAGAGACCCTGATAAGAAGATTCAGCAGTACACAATGCCTGTGGTGCCTCCACAGCCAGATAGTGCAGCAGGCCACCTATCAACTGTGATTATACAGTGAAGGAAACCTCCCTCTCTAGGGTACACCTCAGAACCTACATGGTGAGTCTTGAGACTTTCTTTAATCTAAAACTTACAAGATTTTAGCCCTTTTTTCTCCAGAAAGAAACCCACAGGGAAATCCAGGGCAATTTCTGCCTTGGCTTCCAGATTTGGGACCTCATATGAACCAGCTGTTCCTTACTGTCTTTGCAGTTTCTCTGAGATGCTTTCCACCACATCTTTTCTCTGTGTTTCTCCTCCTATAGCTTTTCTTATTGTACATCTCTGGTGGCCTTCTCCATATGAGAACACAGCCCCATTCCTCCCTAGGTCTACTGCCTGGACTGCACTGTCTCACTGGAGCTACTCCCATTTTGTAACCAATTGCAGCTTGGGAATGTGGATCTGTATGTAAACATATGTCTTGTCATAATGAAGGTCCCTTCTGAAGCAATAGTTTAATCTTATTGAAATTAGCTTTTCAGAAAAGACAGCATCAAATTGCTAATTTGACCATTTTTAATCTCCTAAGTTAGGTCAAGCTTTTCAAGAGAATTAGCACTCTGCTCTCTTTGAAGTCAATGAAAATTTATCACCAGTTGATCTCTGTGGAAATAATGACCTTAATGGAGATTTATAACAGCAATCAACTAGCGATGAAATCATCTTGCTGAGGGATTGCCCATATCTTCAACAGACATTTTGGAAGAACAAAAACTCCCTCTGCATCCTGTCTCATGTTTTTGGACTGTCACCAGAAACAGTCTGTGTGTTTGCTCTTCTGTCAAACCAACTGATTAAAGAAAGCAAAGTTGGCAAGGAAAGAGCCTACAGCCCCAGTAACTCTACAGCTTCAATCACTAGCCTGTTATCTGGCAGGATAGATGCTAACATTCTTCCATCAACCTGAATTTCTCAGGGCAGAGCTTCTGCTTCAACATAATGGAATTCAGAGACCTTAGCAGAGAATGTGGCTTGGTCTACACAATGGAGACCACAGGAGGGATTTAGAGGTTCCCACTCAGATGATGTAACCCATGCAGATGGGAGAAGATACCTGGTTTTGTTGGTGGTTGGAATAAATAGAGACAAAAGGAACTCTTCCAGGGAAGTGGGATGTGATGGGAAAAAAAGAGATGGTCCCCCAAATCTGAACTTGACAGTCTGGAAAAATATAAAAGCAAGAATAGAAAAAGGGAGGAAAATAATCAATTGAGAAAAGCTCTAGAATATATCACAAGGATACTTTTGCCCTGGAATTTTAGGTGATGTTGGGACTCAGCAGGGTTGTGGCAGCTCCCCTCCAGAATTCTTTAAGAAAGCATAGAATTGTTTATATAGATGGTCTGACTCCAGCCAATTCTGTAGGTGTTAAGAAGGTGGTAATTTTCATGCATTATTATCAAACACACAACAGTCTTGCTTCAATCTTTACTAAAGCAGATTCCTTAAAGGCATGATGCCAAGTCCAGGGACAGGGAAGAGGCAGGATATCCTAAGGCACATGACTCTGTTCTTGCCATTCCTACATGCTTTTATAAATTCTCATACCCCTGAAATTTCTGCTTTCCTTCTCCAACTTGAAGTCTCCCTCCTACATGTACCACAGGTTCCAACCTTTGCTCACCCCTGCTCTTGCACATACTGTGTTTGCATCAACAGGACCACTTGTACCAGCAACACACGTGATTAGGCGCACTTCTATCCAGAAAAGCAGAAACAGCTCAGGAATTCTAACCATTTCTAGTTTGGATAGTTTGTTAGCAGCCTCTTGACCTGCTGAAACACTGCAGGTTTCCAAACTTCCATCAAAAGAACCAGATGGAGAAAAAAAAAGTGCTTTCAGGCTGCAAATCCTGTGCTGGCCCCGAAAACAGAGCAAAGATCTCCTTTCTTTTTCATTTAGACCCGTGTGCCTGGCAAGCAACACTCATGGCCAAGCCCAAATCCTTATGAAAGTGCAGACACTCCACACGGATTGAGTGCTGCTCCCAGTACATGTGTATGCACCCTGGGTGCAGATGCAGTTCAACTGAATTTCTTTGGAATCCACACACTGTTTAAATATTAAAAAAACCACAGACATTTGGAAGAGATATCACTCTCCCTACTGCTGATAATACCACTGTCAAACAGATTGCTTTGGCTTTGGGGAAAACTGCAAACATGATTCTTATTAGACTTACCCAGCAGAAATATCTACAGTGTTGCTAACATTATTTCTTTCCGCTCCTTTTTAATTTTATTTTAAGCTCAACAAACCAAGCAGGTGGGAACTTACAATAAAAATGAATGTGTTGGGAATATGCTTTGAAATCAAAGCAATTTCCAAACAAACTGCAATGGGATTTCTGCAAGGCGTATGTACTTCTACCATAATCCATTTATTTTACTACTGATTTTGACTGTTCATTCTGATCTGTAAGCATCCTGAAAGCATGGCTGTGTACTCATAGATTCATCCCATCTACAGAGGAGCATGTGACTGAGGCACCTGAGATAACAAATGAGAAACTTGATAGGTGCCCCATGGTCAGTGAGCAAGATGGTTACCTCAGGAAGTGACCAAGCCCACCAAAAACCTGACCAACCATGTGTAGGCATTAGTCTCCTGGGTTTTTCTAGGCAGGAACTCATGCTGTTGACAAAAAAAAACCAAACCTGCAAGGATGAAATGATCCTTTGATGGTTGCAGTTTCCCTGCTCATGCCCTGCCAGCAACCTCTCCTCATTTGTCAGCTGGAGGAAGAAGATGCATTTTCCTTAGTGCCTTAACACAAGTCAGTCTCCAGTGCATGTTTAGTGGCTTATGGCTCAATTCGGCTCTCATTGACTCTGCTGAGAACTACACGAGGGCTCTTGTGGGAGAAAACACAACTTCCTCGGGGGTGTAGGTTCTAGTTCACACATTCCACACAAAATAAGCCTCCAGACCACAGAAAGTCTTGGCCTTGAGAAAGATGTTTTTGTAAGTTACACAGATTTAAAAAATAAAGAGTTGTATAATGGCTGTGGAGTTGCCATACAAACTCTATTTATTGTACTGACTATACTGTATTTTACCTCTTTCTCCAATATCTACACCACTTGCCTATGATAAATAGGATTACAGCACAGATTGGCAGGGTTTGCTGTGAATATTCCTTAGTGCTCCTTTCAGAAACCTCTTGCTATTTTGACTTGATATCCAGATTTCATAGGTGTTTTTCTACCGAAAGGGAATGAAATGGAAAATGCTTATCAGCATTCACACTTTGCTCGTCTACATCATTTCACCTCCAGTGACACCTCTGCTGACACAAAGATAACCCTTAATTCCAGGAAATCTGGATTGCAGAAACAGAAGAGATCTTATTCAGCAGAACATAAGAAGTCATAGGGTGCTGTGACTTTAGGGGAATTTCCCTTTTGGGGGAAAATTCATTGTAACAAATTCATGCTCGGAATTCCTTTTTTTTTTTTTTTTTTTTTCATTAAAATTATTTCTTTTCTCTTTTTGCACTTCAAATAATGACCCAATCAAAGAGGTAAAAATTATCCTAGCTTAAACTTTGAAGAAAGAACTACTTCGTCCTCACCCGAACTCTTCTCTCCTTGAGGGCATTTTATGCCATAAATGCCATGTTTCCATTTGGATTCCCACCAGAGATAACTGCTATAACTTATAGGTGAGGTACAGTAAGCCCACAGGTGCTGGTGCCTGCTGGAAGAAAGTGATGTATTGACTCTGTCCTCAGTTACCTTAGGCACGTTGTGGATAACGACATCAATTATTCAGTCAGGACTGCAGCTTCTCCCTCCCTCACGAACAGAAGGAAAGGTCATGGTGCCAGTGCTTTCTCCCTTGGGAACATCCTGTAGCTTTTTACCTGTAAGTAAATGCAGGTGCAATTCTTTAGTTGTTGAAAACTCTATTGAAACCAATGGAGGAAAATTTTAGGTCTTGCCTTTCAATTACCTATGTGCATTTTAGTATGTTACTATTGTGTTTATTTAAATTGTTTAACATGCACTAGAGGTTTTATACCATGTTGTGTGGTTAAGGGCATTGTCTCTTCATTTCCATTGCCTTGAACTGTTTGTTTTAATTCTCTCAAATTCCCAAGTACAAAAAAAACCCACAAAACAAACAACAAGAAAAACCCTAACCCTTGAAAATTGTCCAATGTGCTCTCTATAAGAACCGGTACACTAGACTGGGCCACAGGTCTGGTGAGTACTATATTCTTTCTCTGATTGTGGCTGGTAGCAGTTGCCTAGGAATAAGTACAAGTCTTTCAGCTGTAAGACTGTCCCAGTTTTCAGCAATCAGAAGTTCAGGAACTTTCTGAGACAAATTTGCATCCTATATTCTTCAGTAATCACCATAATTTTGGGCTCTATGAGAATCTGTTTGTATTTATAGCTTCCCTGACACCTTGGAACACTGAGTTACACAGTGTAAATACTTGATATATTAAAAACTTCTTCCTCTGATTTGTTTTAAATTTGCTGCTTTTATAATTCCACTGGATGAGCTCTACCTCTTTTGTAGTAATGGTGAAAAACAGTAATCTTCTTTAAAAGTCTCTTTGGTTTTCAAAAAGCAAGTAGAATATGAGGAGTTATTAGAAAGGAACCAAGAAGAAAACAGCAAACAGCATTACATACCACAGTGTAAATCTCTGTTGTCCCCCATGTTTTAAGACAATTTTGATTATCCCACTCCCAAAAAAGAATAAGTGAAAAAAATAGAGACTTACAGATATGGCAGACAAAGATGACAAAAAGTAAGGCATCAAGAGAAAATAAAAGCAAACTCCCAGGTTTTCTAAAGTAAGTTACGCATAGGAAATTTAAAGAAACCCACACCACTTGTACAAAGTTGTCGTGGTTTAACCTCAGTTGGCAACTAAGCACCACGCAGCTGCTGACTCACCCTCCTGCCCCACCCCACCTTGGTGAGAGAATCATGGGGGGGGGAAGGAAGTAAAACCCATGGGTTGAGATAAAGACAGTTTAATAGGACAGCAGAGGAAGAGAAAATAATAGCAACAACAATAATAAAAGAATGTACAAAACAAGTGATGCACAATGCAATTGCTCACCACCTGCTGACCGATGCCCAGCGTTTCCCCAAGCAGCAATCGCTGCCTGTTGGCCAACTGCCCCCAGTTTATATACTGAGCATGACGTCATACGGTCTGGAACACCCCCTTGGCCAGTTGGGGTCAGCTGTCCTGGCTGTGCCCCCTCCCAGCTTCTTGTGCACCTGGCAGATCATGGGAAGCTGAAAAAGTCCTTGACCAGTGTAAGCCCTACTTGGCAACAACTAAAACATCAGTGTGTTACCAACATTCTTCTCATGCTAAATCCAAACCACAGCGCTGTGCCAGCTACTAGGAAGAAGATTAACTTTATCCCAGCCCAAACTAGGACAGTACCCAGTCCTTATCCTATACCATCTACGTCATGGCCAGGTCCTACACTTTTCCATACATTCCAATTAACCACCACTGCTTTCCCTGTCTTTTCATATATACACACAAGTATCATTGCCTTGGTCTGTGGGCCATCCCTCTAAAATGTCCATTGGGTTCATTTAGTCCATGGCTTTGGGTTCCACCTATCATATCAGTCTTCCAGGGCAGGAATCTCTTGGGTACATGAGCATCTACGTGACATACATTTACAGCCAGGTTCTCTACCTGGGCAGCAATATCCTGCTACAATGCAGCAGCCCCAGATTAGTTTGCCTCTGCGCTGCCAGTTGCTCTGCTTCCATTGCTGCAACTCCCACCACGGGGCATTTGCCACCACCCGTGAGTCAGTAGAGAGATAGAACACTGGCCACTTTTCTCACTCAGCAATACACAAACCCAGCTGGATGGCTTTCACCTCTGCAAACTGACTCAATTCGCTTTTTCCTTCAGCATTTTCTGTGACTTGTCATGTAGGCCTCCACACAGCAGCCTTCCCCCTCCGATGTTTTGCTGCAAGACGTCAGGACCCATCAGTGAACAGGCCATACTGCTTCTCATTTTCTGGCAGTTTATTATACAGTGGGGCCTCTTCAGCACACGCCACCTCCTCCTCTGGCAATATTCCAAAATCTTTGCCTTCTGGCCAGTCCATGGTCACTTCCAAGATTCCTGGGCAACTGAGGTTTCCTGTTCGAGCTCATGGTGTAATCAGTGTGACCCACTTACTCCACGTAGCATCAGCTGCATGACGTGTACAGGGGACCTTCCCTTTCAACATCCAGCCCAGCACCGGCAGTCGGGGTGCCAGGAGGAGCTGTGCTTCGGTACCAACCACTTCCAAATCAGCTCAAACTCCTTCATGTGCTACCAGTATCTCTTTCTCAGTTGGAGTGTAGTGGGCCTCGGATCCTCTGTATCCCCAACTCCAAAACCCTAGGGGTCGGCCTCAAGTCTCTCCTGGTGCTTTCTGCCAGAGGCTCCAGGTAGGGCCGTTCTCCCTGGCTGTGGTGTAGTGCACATTTTTTACATCTTGTCCTGCCCAGACTGGCCCAAGGGCTACTGCATGAGGACCATGAGTTACAAAGATTAAAAAGAACTGCGACAGAACTTGTTAAGAAACTTTCTTCCTTGGGGATAGCTTGCTACTGTGTATGCTTTATATTTCTCCAATATTTTTGTCTATTGAAAAAATACTTCCCCTCTTTTTAACATTTTTCATTTAAAATATGATAATACTGGCCTGATTCTGTCCTTACTTATGCCTATATGTGCTCATTAAATGAGTACAAATGCATGACATTTCAGACAGGAGGACTTGGACCTTAGGTCTCAATTTTACAGTAAGCTCTATATAACAATGCCATCTCGTGCTCACAACACACACAGAGCCACACTCTTGCAAGTTCAGTGCCTAGATTTATAGCAAGTCTCTTCGTCGTTATAACAATACACCTAAAGGTCTGTTCTGCAGAAAAGTGCATTTTTTTCTGGCTTATCTCTAAACAGCTTGATCTAAGATAGTCAGGACCAAATAGAAGACTAGAAAATCCATAGAAAATCCAGTCCCCTCTTACACAGGTGGGTTTGAAGAGATGAAAGGTAAAGGCTAATGCCAAAATAAAATTACTTAGTGTGTAGGTCTTAGCATCTGAAGAGGAAGGGCAATATATGCCAGCATTTACTGCTTAATGGCTTTGGGCAATTTGGCTCAATCCTCTTCAACTCCCCTGAATGACACTGTTTGTTTTTAATGAGGTGTTTAAAGTTGAGATTTTATATTGTGAAGGTTTAATTGACACCAAGAGCCATGATGCTGTTTACACCTATATTAGTGTGTTTTTTGAAAAGGTGGGGGTTGGCTTTTTTTTTTTAAAGATGTCTTGATGAGATGTTTGTAAACACTAGGCATTGCATGTCCTTGCCCTAATCTTCATTGATATTTGGCCATTTGCTTTGTTGTCTTGCACAAGATGCGTGTTGACATTAGGCTGCCATAAACAGTTGATGATAGTTTGTGAATTTAATGGGCCGGGAAGAGAAGGCCGTGGTAGTAAATTTCTTCCTCATTCTGTATTACAGGTTGATCAATGGGTACTGCATTGTAGCTGTCCCTATTGATACAGGAAGTTCAGGATTCAGTTAAATACTTTTTCAATATTGTCACAGGTACATTTTTTTTTAAATACACTGGCACGACTGCTTTCTCTGTACTTGCTGATTTATTATATCCACTGCAGGATTAAGATACGCTATTTGAAACAATTTAGTGATTGAATTGAAAGGTTTCTATAGAAAAGCATCTCTTTTTCAAAAGGGAAGTGGAGAGATGATGCATCTTACGATAAACTGTGCTCTATGTAGTAATGCCTTATAATTTTCCTATAGCCCTTTATAACATTAGAAAGAACCAAGGACCCTTTATTGATTCCATTTAGTTCGAGTCACTGGTAACAGAGCTCAGGGTATTACAGTCCAGTGACTATGGCATCAGTTCCCTGAACCTAGAGGAGAGTCTCTCCCAGCTGCTACAGAATAAGGCCTCATTCTCTGTGAGACAGCAGGTACAGAGTGACTGTCCATATCGAAGCAGGTTTCAGTCCCTCAAATGATGGGCGATGATCTCTCTACTATGCCTATCATGAGCTGTCTTACATACTTTCATTTTCTTTTAAGACATTACTAAAAATCAGTGCTCCTACAGCCTCCTCTCCATAGCGCACCTCTAAGTCTTTCCCAAGAAGATAAATCTTCAGGAAAGAGATTTTCATTGTGTTTAATGTTCTGTGCATGGAAGCACTTGCAGGGGTGTAGGAGAGGCTTAAGGGGAAGCTCACTGAGCACTGTAGACAGAATCATCACTTCTTAGAGGTCTAGAAGCTTTTAGGTGCTTCTGGCAAAAGGCTGTCCAGTGACTAGTGATGTCCTGTGTGCATTAGTCTTTGAACAATCTTTCTGGGAAACAACTCTGAAGATTCCTCTGTTGTTGGGTTTTTTCCAAAGTTTAAAAACAAGGTCATATATCTTCGGAAGTGATGCATGATTTTCAAAGGTGCTGGCCTGTGTTAAGTAGCTTACCATGTCTTGCCTTCCAGAAGCAGGATGTTACTTGAAATGCATCAATTCTCCAGAAATGTAGTATCTAAAGCCTAAAGCGGCCCAGCATGTGGTCTATTTTCACCTCAAGAATATCATTCTCTACAGACTAGAAGAAAATGTTCTGGTTTTCACACAGCTTTATTTTCTCTTGAGGAAGGATTCTCTGTTTTATGATCTGCTTCCCCATTACCATTTGTGGGAGGAATGATTTAGCAGTACTGACTTGCAAATATTGATTGTATCCCATGGAAAAGTAATTAGTTCTGATTGCATCGTATTAGGAGGACAGTTTATTGCACCAAATAGATGAACTGCTGTCATGAAATCTGTCTTGTTACATACACAAAATAGCACTAATGCATAGGGAATAATGGCAGTTTACACACCTGTGCATGCTTTTTCTCAAGAAACGCAAAAAGTTTAGACTTTACCATAACAGTTATTTTTCTTCTTAACATTTTATAAAGATTTTTTTTTTCTGCTTATTAAGTATGCTCTTGGACTGAAACAGACTACAGAGGATTGGCTTCTCCTTGGCGGCTGCTGTGTGCAGTGCATGCTTTCTCAGCGCCTGGCTCTCATATGGCTGCCCCAGTTTTGCACTGGCTTTAGTGAAAGCTCTGCTAGGTCCCATGGGTGCAAGCGAGAGCAGAGACCAGCCCTCATCTTTGAATAGCATGTATCTGAGGGTAGAGCCAGACATCCCCTCCATCCAGCTGATGCCAGTAGTACCTTTGGCAGGTGCTCCACCCCACTCAGCATTCCCAGCTGAGTGTTTTCACTCCCATGGCTTAGCTGGTGGGGTGGAACAAGCACAGCTTCCTGCCTCTGCCCAAAATCACCAGATGAGCTCAACCCACTGAAAGCAAAGAAATTAATGGGGTTATTGCAGATGGTCTCTTGCATGTGCTTTTTTTGGTGGGGTGATGGTTTCAATCAGATGCTCAGAGATGTTTTAATTAGCCATTTGCTAACTCATTTAGCCATAGGCAAATGGGTAGGGCATTGAAACAGACAACGAGGACCCTGACTTCCTTGCACTGGCCAGTTGGCGCACAGAATCACAGAAAGAAGATGGCAATTTACTGGTTGTGAGTTGGAAGTATCCATGAGCACAACAGGAGAACAACCACCCAACTAAGCTTGCTCAGGTATAATGGAATGGGAGGAAAACAGTGACTGTGAGATGCTAGCCATCTGGAAGAGCACAGTAATACATTGCACCTTGCTTTGAATCTGCAAGTATATACCCTGAACATGAAAATATCTGCCTTAACTTCCTTATATCCGTGTTAGGTTTAGGTTGCATCTGTATTTTGGCCCAATGACAAATCAACTTTGGAGTTCTAGCCTGAATTTTTGCTTTGGGCCCATTTTAGTAGTCAGGTTTGAGTCTTCAAGATGGGTAGTCACTCTCAAATGTATTCATTTTCAAGCTGTTTCTTGGTCTAAACAAATAAGAGCAGAGAAGACAGCAAAGGGAATACTTATATTCTCAGGCATTACCTGCATTTTTCCATTTCTGGGAATACAGACACAAAAAAACCATGCTCCATTGAAACAGTGGAAGAGCTGAGGGATCAATAAGGAGGCAGGGAAAAAGAAAAATGCACCAGAGACTTGTTAGAGTTTGCATGAAGAATTCCTAAATAGGCAGCTGAGAATAGCGTGTTATTGCTGCCAAAATAATGAAAAACAGATTGCAAAATAAATTAATAACAAAGGGCAGCATCTGGGCAAAAGTGGCTGCATACATTTCTGATTTATTCCAAGGGGAAATATGACAAGACTATAGAACTGAACCAGAATATATTATAATTTTTAAGTTCCTCCTCTAATGCTAATCAGCCTGCCGAGCTCCTGTTTCCCTGTACACTGCTCAACAGTAGACAAGATAAACTGATCTGTGGATAAGATTAACCACACTTTGTTAATCATGAACGAGTTTAATTAACTGAAAGGGAAGGAGCCATTTGCAGGTGAACCACCATCTTGAAAAAGAGCTTGGTGTGTGATCTGGGAAACCAGTCCGTCCAGGAAGTCTGACTTCCACATTAGGCAAGTTGATGGAAACAATAATAAGGAATCGGTTCAGTAGACACAAGGGCGATACATTGGGGAAAAGCAAAATCCTCTCTGGAGTGTAGCTTTATATCAGGAATAACTAGAGTTCTATGAAGGAGTCAGCGTGTGTCTAAATAAAGATGGTTTGGCTGGTATGGTTTATAAGCACTTCTATAGTGCTCTGAGAAATTCCCTGAGTGCTCTTAAAGACACTATGTTTTCATGTGATAAGTAAGATAGTCCTCCCTTGATTAAGAGTTTATTAGACAATAATCATAATCTTTGAGAAAGGTTACAAATACTTGATCAATTTTCAAAATCAAGGCCATCGTCAATGGCACCTATGCTTTGATCTGTGATGTTCAGCATATTATTAAGCAGTCCTGGAGTAAATAGTGAGACAGGATTATTTAGTACTGAGACAAAATTATCCAGGATAGTGAAACTGGCTGCAGAAGAGTAGCTCATGATACTGAGTGGCTAGTGATCCCTCAGCAAATTAAAATAATTTTAAAAGAAACCTCAGTGATACATACAAAATGACAGACTCTAAATTGGCTATGTGGTCTCAGAAAAAGGTTTTGAAGTTGGTGTGGATTAGTCCACAATTTAGTTGTCCACAAGCCTCCAGAGGCTACAGATGACTGAAAGTAGCCATTGCTGTAGTAGTATATATTGAAAAATAGCATTAGCAGATTTCATTACCTTACATAAGTTATGCAGTTTACAGGAGAAAAAAAAAAAAAAATCAGTGTGGTCAATAGAGGTGAAGCTTGTTCAGAGAGAATTCAGACTGCCCAAAGTATGCCCCCAGACTTACAGCATATGAAAAACACCTTACACTATATACTTGATTAATAACATCCTTCACTTGCAGAAAACAATAAATTCCCCACTATTGATAATGTACTGATTTAGAAACCAGCCACTGCCCATAAATAAACATGCCCATGCTTATGTATAGAAACTATTAAACAACCCACAAAGCTAGCAATGCAATATCTGTAAGCAAATATTAGATATTAACTGAATATAGTAAGGAACACAGCACTGATTCCGGAGCAGATGGACATTACACGGAATGTTTGATACTCAGTGTATGTCATCCTAAAAAATAAGAGCTTTGTTTTGGAAGGAATATTTAATGGAGAAAGGTAATTAACACACTCTCAACTGGACAGAATCCTTCCATTTACTTTTAAAGTAAAAAAATAAAAGTTGTTCTCAGGAGGAAAAAAAATAACAAAACAAAACCTACTCCAAAACCGCTGCTGCCCCAGCTTCCTTCTTTATGTCTATTTTCCCTGCGGAGGATTGAGCTTCTCCATTTCATTTTAAGGAAAATTCCACAGAAAGCTTGTTTTACAAACAGCACAGCAAGATCATGCATGACAGGACAGCTTCGGTTTGGAGTTCTAATCGGGATCTAGATTAGATGAGATGATTACATGGGTTAGTATTGGAGAGAATAGTACTAAAATTCAGAAGCAGAGCACAGCAAGCATAAAGTGGCACTGAACTCTGAGACGCTGTGCTAATTTAAAGTGATTCAATCCACTCCCTGTCATCAGAGGAAGTGGATGCTAACTCATAACTAACATAACTAAATACAAGCACATATGTCAAAACCTGAAAATTAAACAAAATAAGCTTGCATATGTTACACAGCTATTCCAGTGCTCACTCCCTACAAGTGCTGCCAAAGATTAATTACACAAAAAATAAACTGAACATTAGGCAGCTAGAGATTTTAGGATCATATTAAAGTAAGCAGACACCAGTGCTTTTAAAAAGGTTTCTCCCTTTCTCATAATCTGAAAGAGTTTTAAGGGAGTTTGACAGTTGTAGAAAATACCAGGCTTGATAGCTACGCTCAAAAAACAACCTTCATTTGCAGACACACAGACTGGCTATTCAGACTGGCTGAGCACTATTCACGCGTTATTGTCCTGCTTTTACAGCGTTGAGGCATGAGATGGAATGTGCCTCTGTGAAGCTGTCTGCAGATGCATATGATTATTTTTTTTTCTCAGAATATTATGTCTAGGTCCTCTTTCATGGGAAGGTCTGGGTTGTGATTTTCTTAAACTGATATGATGGCAAGCCTCATGCCTTTAAGATTGTTTTTTCCAGGCTATTCTACAGAACAGCCTTCTACTAATGCCGTTGCACTTAACAGCTTAACCTACCTTTGGACTCAAAGCAATGCCATGACACACCTCATATTCATAACTGTTTCCAGCTGGAACACTGATCCATTATGAATAGACCTATGGCATACTCCACAATGCCCTGTGGTCATAAGAAGCTACCACAACTCAAGTGCTGAGCAAAAATGTCTCTTAATTGTGTTGTCCTCACGTAAAAGTCAATCCTGAAGGCTAAGCTTCTGCAAAACTCTTCCCTTCAGTTCCTCACATGCAGAGAGATATACACCTGCCTTGACAATCTTATCAATGATCCAAACTTCCCACTGGGCTCCTAGAGGCTCTTTTTGACCTGCCAATCTCTCGCTTTACATCTATTCACAACTAGTTTTTCCTTGCTTACCTATTGAAACTGGAACAAAAGATGAAAAGGTTATCTGCTTTCAGAACTGTTTATCCATGAAAGACCCAAAATATCTCTGTCAATGAATAAGAATATGCTGTTCCTTCTCATTATACTGGCATGTAAATTCCCTGAGGATAATTCAAGAAACAAGAGCAGCTCCCCTCATAAAGGTCCCGGTGTGACAATCCTTTGTAAAGAGCACACTGGGAAAATAACTGTGTGTAACTAGTAAATAGGAAGAGAGTGTGTATTATATGGTAAATTAAGCAAAAAGGGCACTAGAACTAAATCCTTGAAGTGGCTAGGAATATCGATGAAATCACCTAACTGGTTTTTGCTGCTTCTTTGAAGAGACACGATAGTTTTTCAGGGCTTAACTTGACACTAAGCTCCTCAATTTCCTACTAAGCTGTTAATAGCACTAGCAAAATCACTTACACAGCAGATAAGATGGATAATATGGACACAGAAGCAGTGTGGTTAAACACAATAACGTCTGGGAAAATCCTGTGGTGGATGGTTGTTGATTGGTTTCTCTTGCCTAGTTTGGAAACACAAGTCTTCCACTTCAGTTAGGTTTAGACCAAAATAATATTCTTGACTGTTCTCTCAATGTTTGCTTTTCACAACCTGCCTCTTGGACATACTAAGCAAGAATTTTAGGTACTCAGAAAAGGCTTTTCCAAAACCAACCTCCTCCCCCAGTAAGTTCTAGAGATCAAGAGATGCCTTCAGGAAGTTGCCAGGTAGAAATCAGCACTTAGGTTACGAATGTAGCCTTCTCTACCATGAGCTTGGAAAAGAGAAGAGGCAATAACAGGATCAGGGTCGGGATCAGGAAGCAGTAACTGACTTCCAGACAGTCCCTCTGTCAGCTACGCTCAGTCAAGTCTGGATGCCACAAAGAATTTGCTCCTTTCAATTTACTCTTGGAGCCTGAAAAATACAAAGTGCCCCTATCTCTTCTACAAGGATAACAACAACATGCCAGCAAACAGAATGGTTTGAGCAAGAGAGCAGAGTTTTATTTCCTGCTGCACTGTATTACTCTCTGCAAAAAATGTATGAAAAATCATTTTACTGAACATAATTTATTTCATAAACTCAGGGGTATAAGCAATCCTCTTATGCCTCTTCAGCTGTGAGGCTCATCTCTCTCTGGATAATGATATATACAGGTATATTAATTTTGTGGGGGAGAGGCTTGATTAAAAATTACAAAATGCATTCTTACCTGTGAATGGAACAGATACAGGATTATAGCCCTTAAGGTAGTGGACCAAAATCCAAAATACAGCTTTTAAAGACTAGCAGTACAGACACATTATAACATAAAATATTGGTCAGGTTTTAACATCACTTAAGTATAGGTAGAAAGAAAGAACTGACAGGTACAGATTCAATTTTGCTGATCTCTTCTGCAGGCATTTGAGAAAGAAAAGACTTTGTTGTGGGGTAGAGGGCTAAGAATTTCTGGTGTAAACCAAGGCTGAACCTGGTAGAATTCAAGCCATATGTCTTCTGGTATGTACAAAAAAAAGCTTTCATATTTTCAATGTTAATGTTGCAGCCTGTAATCTGACTACTTGGCAAACAGGATAGCCCTGAGAGAAAACAAGGATGACCATCACCTTATCTACTTCTTCCCCTGTCTCTGCAGGGCTGAAGAGACCTTATCAAGAGGTCTTGACAAGAGGGGAGCTCTATGGTAAACCGAGATATGCCATTAGTGAACAGGGGATGTCCCTTGGACCTGTCGGGACTGGATCTGTCTGGAAAGAGAGGGAGAATCCTCGTTAAACAGCTATTGTCTCTTTTAAACTGCATTAGTGATTCACATAAAAATGGAAATGAAAAATGGCTTCTCGCTATAAAGGGCAATGATGTCTGGATAAGAGGACTCTTAACTTGGGCTACTCTTCCAATGCAGAAAAGCTGTCTGATGACTGGAATCACTAAGGTTTATTTTTAAACTGTTCAAGATGAAGATATTCAAGTTAGCTCTACCTGAGTCCAGGTGATAAACCCAAATGTTTTCTGACTCACATTCTCCCTGAGAAACTCCATGCTGCCTTTCACATTTCTAACAAACCCCACACAAATGTGGGTTTCTGTCCCGGGTCGCTCTCTGGGGAAAGCTGAATTAAATCATGTATTCCTCTTCCTCATGTGGCCTTGGAAACAGTCTCTCTCTGCTCCATTTTCCCATATTTAGTGCAGGAATACCAGTACTAAGCTAACTGGCAGAGAGATACAGGAGGAAAAAAGGTGTTCATGACTGTGAAGGGTCAGATACACTAAGGAAGTAAATATACAATCAGTCTGCATTTTAGCTGATTAAAGACTACACTTCCTCTTGGAAGAAACAGCATTACCGAACTCTACGAGGGAGGCTTTGAAGTGAAATCACCATTTGTTTCTCCACTGCTCTTTTAAACAGATCCTTTTTCTGCCTTGCCCTAGTGGACGTCAGCAGTGACTTGTCATTGCTGCGACTTCACCTCACACATGAATTAGTTTTTGCTTGGAGTATCAGTAGCAGCGCAATAGCAGCGGCACAAAGCTCGCAGACTGCAAAAGTCATCAGAGAAGATGGGTAAATTCTCACGTGGTGAGAATGTGCGGAACTTCGTGCTGGCACAACTCCACAGCTGTCTGTACCCAGCCAGCTACTTTTAAGCCACGCTGGGTGTATGCACACTAGCTATAGACTGTGACAGAAGTTCAATATTAGTAAAAGCCAAATTCCATATTGATTTACATCCTATGCAGTGCCACCAAGAAGAAGAAATTGCCTTGTATTGTTTAATTTGAGTGTCTGAACATAAGTGGAATGGACATGTTTGGGAATGAAAGGAAACATGCTTTGCTCCCCTGACACTCTTAATTGGCAATTTGCGATATAAGTCACAAGAATAATGATAGATGTGATTCTTTCCCCACATTCAATTTTCTTAGAGAATAACTAGGGAAATAATAAACCAAATTCTACTTCAAGTTACACTTGGTGCAGTCTCATTAGGTTGAATTATATTAAAGAACAAGTTCCTGTAAAGCAGTCTCTCTGCAAGTTAAGAATTAAGACCCAGGTTTCTAAGGCTCTATAGTTTTAATTTTTTTTTTTCTCCAAGTGCTGTAGTCTGGAAATAATTACTGCAGCTCAGAAGTTTCTAGAACAAATGAACTATTCAATTCTGTTCTTATAATTTTTCCCCTTTTTTTTTCTATTTTCCTAAATACAGCACAAAATCACCTTCAGTTTTGGTTTGTTTTCTTTCTCTCTGTGCTCCCAGTATGGTTTTTCATTTCTTTACCCAATTCTGCCTCTCCATCATTCCTGCCTTCGCTGTTTCCCCCTTCAGATTCTGCTACGCAACCTGCTGTGCAACTGTAGCTTGTGCCCTTTTTGGATTCAGCTTCTCAAAGGTGAGAGGAGAGCAGTTTCCGAAAGTGTGGTATTCATTTCACCCAACTTCAGGTATTGAAGAGCTGAGCCTGTAGCTGATGATACTTTTAGAAATCCATTTGTCATCCTTAGAAAAGAGCACCTCTAACGAGTGATTTCTTGATACTTTTAGAAATCCATTTGTCATCCTTAGAAGAGAAAAGAGCACCTCTAACGAGTGATTTCTCCTATCATTAAAAAGGCTTCTAATGCCTTCTGCACGATGCTGCTACTATTACCTAATCTATGGGTAAATATAGCTGAGATGAATTCTCAAGCTGCCCAAGTTTGACACTGAGAAGCTCTTGTTGCTTTGCATAGCTCTAAGAAAAAAAAAAAAAAAAAAAAAAAGAGAAATTGCAGCAATTCTCTCGCTGACAGCTGATTGATTGCTGAGCACCACACAGTAATAGCAGTAAAATGGAAGACGACAGATGGGTCAGTTTAAAAATCCCCAAATTAAATACAACTGCAAAAGGTGTAAACTGCGTTTCATTTCTATCTGTAATCAAAGGGAAACCATATAAAAGGAAGAAAATTGGAATTTAGCCATATTCTTAGCAACAGCTAGATCTGGGATATCCAGTTAACTCACCCAGACAGAAATAGCTATGAAAGATACTAGAAAGGTTCTGCATTTTAACCTGACATACAGAACTGGAATTGGGAGAAAAAATTGGAAAAAGAAGAAGAGTCAAAACTCAGAGACACTGAATCCCTTAGAAGAGACCGTTCATAACTGCAACAGAGTGTTCTCTCATAGACAACTGTACCCCAAAAGAAGACCATTTGGCAAAGCAGTTCAAACAGGTGAAGCAAAGGCATCGACCCTGTTCTAGAATGAGACTTGAGAAGGGTATGTATGGTAAGCATAATAGAGCATTCGAACTGCTACAAGAGCTGAGAGGACACAAAGTGCTTACCATCTGTCCTTGATACTGTTGGGTAGCTGGTATCAGCTAGACAGTATGTGGTTGGGGGAAGACTGTTTGAAGGGCACTTTAAAATAGTCACAAGGGCAAAACCTTCAGGAGTTTATTTTTCTCCACCTTCCTTCCAAAGCTAAACAGATGGTGAATGTTTCTTAGCTAAACATTCTGCCAAACACTCTGTCAAAGTAGCCTGACACATCACAACTGATCTTTCCCTTCTCCCCATGCCCTCTTCCACCAAATCCTGAAGACTGAAAGGCCAAAGGCAACCTCTCTAGCTAACAGCCAGCTTGAGGATGGAGCTTCTTGCACTACCCATAGTTGAATGTACTTTTTTTTTATATCACTAATAAATTCTGTCTTGAGGCAACAGAACAGATGCACATTAGAAGTTTATACCGCAAGGGGAGAACATAAAACAAGGATTAACAGTATGCTCTACATTTAAGGTTTTTTGGTTTTAGCGTTCTGCTGTCTTGGCTAAGAGGATCCACAAATAAGAATAACCCAGGGCCCAAAGCTACAAACAGAACTACATGCTGTTTATTACTGTGAGAAGTTCAGGTGATGCCAAGGTGACTTTTCAGTAGTAAACCTGCTATCACAGTGAGGTCTGACAAGTATCTGTCCAGGCACTAGACTTTGAGGCCCTGTTGATTTTTTTTTTTCTTTGTTTTTGCCTATGTGTTGGTTGTAGGTGGCCAGGTGCTGGCAGCAGGGTAGCTGTAGGGGTGGCTTCTTTAAGGGCACAGCCATTTCTAGCCAGAACCAATGGACCCAATCACAGGACACAGCTGAGCCCATCAGTGAAGCTGGTGGCACCTCTGTGTAAACATATTTAAGAAAGGGTAGAAAATTCCAGACAGGCAGAGGAGGAAGGAAAAAAAAGTGAGAAACAGCAGAGGGAACACCAAGGTCAGAGGAGGAGAGGTGCTCCATGGAGGAGCTGGTATTGCCATGCAGCCCATGGATGATCTGTACAGATGGATATTCCTAAAGGAGCTGTGTCCTGGGGAGAGCCCACACTGAAAGCAGAGGAAAAGTGTGGGAAGAAAGAAATAGAGAGAAATTGCTGTGTACTAACTGTGACCAATGCTCCCCCTTTCACAGCTTGTGGCCTGGCTGAAAGGACTAAGCATAACCTGCAGCTGTAATGAGGAGGAAGGATAGGAGCCTGGAATGAGCTTGAGCCTGGGAAAGGGTGGAGGAAAGGTGCTTTTCCTATGCGTTTTAATGTTTGTCTTTTCATTTCCCACTAACCAAATCAGTAATTAAATATTTAATTTTAATCAACAATGAATAAAGTTAAATTCCCCAAGTTGAGTCTGTTTTGCTCACAGCAGCAATAGATAAGTGATCTCCCTGTCTTTACCTTTTCCTATGAGCTTTCTCATTCCTATTTTCTCCTCCTTGTTCTGCTGGGGGTGGGAAGGAGTGAGTGGGTGGCTGGATGAGAGTTTGGCTGCACGCTCGGGCCAGCCCACCACAGCCTTCAAATACTCTGAGATTATGTGGATTTGGGGGTTGGATGGTTCATTGGTTGGTTGTTTTCTTCACAGCTGCTTATTCTGAACTTTTCTAGAGCTGCTCTTCTTTGGTTTTTCATCTTCACTATCATAGACTTAGCCAGTTCAGGTATGCCAGTAGATGGTCTCCTCAGAACAAAGTAATGCCACTAGGAAGTACCTTAAGGGCTGATTGATGGTCCTTTTCTGTTGGAAATGTCATAGGAAAGAACTTCTGTCAGGGAGGATTTTCCCATCACAAAAATCCTTACCAGATCTGTGTTAATGGCTAGAATGCTGGTACCACATGCTGTGTCTCACCTCCAGGAAGGTGGTGGCAGCAGGAACATGCTAAGAGGACTTTTCAGACAGTAACTTTCCCTGATAACCAGGGCAGAGATCACCGGGCAACTGAATAGCACATTTTTTATCAACATTCTACCCTGATCCTATGCATTATATGTGGTTCCCACCCATACACTCAATCACCCTGCCTCTTTTTTTTTTTTTTTTTTTAATGTGAGATCGCACAGACAACAGAAAATATTCAAACACACAGACCCTGAAATCAATGGGCTTCAGCTGGCAGCACAGAAAGCCAGTCAGAGGAAAGAAACCATGGGTTCTCTGCCTGGGGAGAAAACAAATACAGTGTTCCCTGTGTTCCTCCTAGCAAGTTCGCTAGATGCCACAGTCCTGCCTTTGCTACGTGCATTCATTCAAAGAGGTTACATGAGGGCTCAATTCAAGTGCAATTTTTCACGAAGCAGTTGAGCAAATGCACACTTGTTTCGGGCCACTGGCCCATCTGCTCTGCATTCTTTATACAACTGCATTGCAGCATATAAATCAACAGTCCTTAGAAGTGGTTTAAAATCTGCTTGCACTCCCACTGTCTACATCTTAGGATCAGTTTTATTACTATCACAATTGCTATGATTATATTTTTTCCTGTGTGCCATAAGCCATGCTACTAAATTCTCACCAATTAGATTTGGAAGTTATTGAGACAGAGAAGAGCTTATCCTTCCCGACAGCCATCATAACTCCTTCCATCATTCTGAGTAAATGACCAGCCTTTTGCTCCCTCTAAACTACTACAACAGTAAGATCCTCTTTCTATTACCCACTTGTGGGCAAAATTCTGGCAGGAATAAGCTGAGCCCCAGGATTTCTATTTCAGCAGTCCCCGGGTACTGTATGATTTTTATAGCCCCACTGGAAAGTAGTGCATATTTTGGAGCAATCAAGAATCAGGTGCACCCAGGACAGAAAGACTGGTTGTCTTGTTACTAGGGGAGAAGCAAAGGGTTTCACCCTTCTGTCTTGCCCCTGCTGACTGTGCCACATGCCGAGAACACTCCTTGTGACATAAGGATGCAGTCCCCTGGCAGTATTGCAGCTGCTCAAAGTATATATCCTGCACCTTTATATCTTCCATTTCAGTTCCAAAAGAGTGCGAAAGTGTTTTGGAATAAATGTTCGCACTGTTTTATTTGTTTGTCCTTGATGAATTTCATAAAGTTCATTTGCCCGATCCCTGAGCCCATCTAGGACCCTCTAGATGGCAGCCCTGTTGTCAACAGTACGATTGGTCCCCTCAACTTGGTGTGACCTGCAAACTAGACTTGCCCTCTTTGGGTCGTTGACAACGTTAAAGGGGAAACGTCCCAATACAGTACTTCACTTGCTCCCAGCCACCAAGCAGACTATCACCCATTAACTACTACTGGTTTAGCTCAGTTATCTAACCACTGTTTTTTACCCATCTGGTTGTTGTATGGTACCTAAAAGTGTTTGGAAGTGGGACAATTGAGAAGAGGCAGAGATAGCTCCCATGCTTGCTTTCAGGTGACTCACCTAAGGCCTTGGGAAACATTCACCATCACTATATACTCTTGTAGCTATAGAGATCTGTAGTCAAAAAGAACCATTGGATCCTCTTTAACATGGTCCAGAGGACAACATTTAAAATCTCTAACACCATCTACCAGCCATTTTGTCTTAAGCTTGCTGTAAAAGAGCCACATCCAGCATGACATCACCTGTGCATCCCCCTGGATATTATGCTATTAGCAAGACTCCATCTCATGTGGGTTCTACCTCTCTCCCCCATATGCATTATCACATACTTTTGTTATTTTCATCTCAAGCTATTGTGCCTCTTGACAGGCTGAGACAGTTGGGCTTGTTCAGCCTGGAGAAGAGAAGGCTGCGGGGAGACCTGATTGCGGCCTTTCAGTACCTAAAGGGGGCCTATAGGAAAGAGGGGGAAAATCTTTTTAGTAGGGACAGCTGTGACAGGACAAGGGGTAATGGTTTTAAACCAAACCAGGGTAGGTTTAGACTGGATATAAGGAAGAAATTCTTTACAATGAGGGCAGTGAAACACTGTAACAGGTTGCCCAGAGAGGTGGTGGAGGCCCCATCCCTGGAAACATTCAAGGCCAGGTTGGACGGGGCTCTGAGCAACCTGATCTGGTTAGCGGTGTCCATGCTCACTGGAGGGGGGTTGGGCTAGATGACCTCCAGGGGCCCCTTCCAACCCAAAACATTCTATGATTCTATGATTTCTAAGATCAGATGATGAGCATTTCTGTAAAGTTCTAGTCAATAGAAGCAGCCTTCTCATTTCAGTGTGAGCAGATTGCTCCAAAAAGCATTTGTAAAAAATTTTCTATAGATTTTACACAGTGATAAATCAGACATGCTGGAAAGCTGAATGCTTATACTGACAGTTTAAGTATCTTCAGCCAAATCTTTGTGGTGGTATAAACTATAGCCAGCCTCCCTCATCATCACAGTGTAGTACATTTCTAAATTGCTTACATCTATTAGCAGCTAATGCTAATCTTTGAACTGATATTTTCTAGTTCTGATCAATTCCCTATTAATCTGACACATTATAGCCCTAACTGCCTGGAAAAATCAATTGCCTTTAATTGTTAAGCTGAGATCTATCTGACACAAAGAGAGAAATTATATCCTTCATCCTTGAAAACAGCTAGAGCTAAGATAAGTGAAAGCAGTCATGTGAATCATAGCCATACAGTTCATCTTCTTCCAACCACCATTTTCTGCCATGTCAGAGCACCATCTTTGCCCATTTCCGTACTTTTGGGGTTTTTTTTAGGGTGTCCCCGTAAGTATTCTGCACAACCCATTCATGCAGCACACTCCACACCTCCCTCACCTGGGACAGAGTCACCGCTGACTTCCTGCACCCACGAGCCCAACAGCCTCCTGCCTCGTCGTGTTTCTGACAGGCATGTGATCAGCCTGGGAAAACAGCCTAAGGTTCTTCGTCTCCAAGTCTCCCATTCCTGCCTCCTTCTGTGATCACTGCAGAATACGCATGCATGGTTCTGAGGAGTGCTGCGTACTGTATGCTTAAAACCAAACAAAATAAAGGTTTGCTAACTCAGTGCATCAACTGAATTAACTCTTACAGCAGTATCAATAAGGAGCAGGCTCTTCTGCACCTGTAAAGTGAAAGACCTTGAATGGTATATAAAGTTAAGAGGGGGGGAAAAAAGCAAGAGGAATCAGATTACAGTTTTATTCCTGAGTCAAATTTATCCTTTTTGTCATTTCCCTAGCTTGTGCAGAATTCACTGTGCCCTGTGCAAGTCTGAGGCAAATAAACCAGATTTCTATTTCAGTGACACCATGCAAGCATGGAGTCATGCAAGGAAAAAGCAAGATGCAAGCAGCAGAATTAGAAGTAGACAGCACAGCATGAAGGATATCTTGTGTAATTTGCAGTAAAGCACCTTCCTGGGAACCTTACCCTTAACTTGAAAGATCTGGGAACAGAACTAGATGTAGTAGATATTTTTCTTTCTCAATCTTTTTGCAAGTTGCTGGCTTAGAGACAGTTGAAAAGCAGTCAGATAGCTAAAGTATAGTCTAAGTGGGTTTTATGCACTTGACTTTTTACATTTAAAAGTGTTAATATTTCCAAAGGATCAACGGTAGCTCTTCAGGTGGTGGAAAATTAAGTGACTAGCAATTAAGAAGTCCAGAAAATTACAGAAAGTTTTAAAAATCTCAGTTGGAACATAAAAAGATCATGATGCTACCATGGTCTAAACTACCTACCCATAGAAGAGATTTTTGAATGTAAATCAGTGTCAGAGAAAAAAAAAAAGATATAACAAGATCTACTGTTTGCAAATTGATGTCACATCAGAGCAGAAGTGAATTGGTAATTATGAGCTGTGATGGTAATTATCCATTGTATTCATTTACTTAGGGATCTAGGGATTTCCTTAAAGCTGTGTCCAGCTGTCGATGTACTACAGACTGAACAGGAACTGGTGGCTGAGTGCAGAATGTAGTACTGACATTCTTCATCCTGCACAAGTTTCAGACTTGGAGGTCACTAGTCCCCGTGTTTCATGCCATTCTCAAAGCTAGGAAAGGGTGGGAGGAGGTCACCTGCTCTCTATGTATAGATGTTGACCAACAAAACTTTCCAGTCTAACCAGCAGGTCACACTGCCCACTTTCCAAAGCTGTGTAGTTTGGCTCAGAAAGCCTAGTCACCGCAGATTCAAGAAATCACAGAGGAAAGAGAGTGATTTTTCTTCACCACTGTTGGCTCCCATGATATCCAAAACCATTCCTATCAGGTCCCCATCTCCACTTCCATAGCATTTTTGGGGAGGTCCAAGAAAAGACAAAACTGAGCACAGATAAGGAAAAAACATAATAGAGTTAAAAACCTCCTCCAAGCACTTTGCATGGATCAGAAGCCTGACAGCTGCAATTAGACTGAAGGTCAGTAACAGATTTGATCCAGCCTAGTGACCGATTTATACCAGGCAGATGACGGTACAGTTTCTAAGGTTTATCACATTAAATCTCCATTTTCACAAACACACCTAAATACAGAAATTAGATGAGCTAAAAATACTACAGAAATAAGGGTTATGAATAAAAGCTAAAAGGGCTGTCAACAATTGAGTTAGCTCTACAGCAATAGCTTCAGCCATAACATTGCCCTGGGTAACTGACCTGTCTTGCTCTGAGGCAACAGCTCACTGAGGAGAGAAACGTAAAGTTTTCATACAGTTTTTCTGCTAAATGCTGAAGCTGAGACTGAATGTTGAAAGCAGAGAATTATTTATTATTTTTTTTACACCTAGGCAAAACAATCCTTACAAAACCAGAATCACAGAATGGCAAGGGTTGGAAGGGACCTCGGGAGATCATCTAGTCCAATTCTCCTGCTAAAGCAGGTTCACCTAGAGCATGTTGCACAGGATATATAACATTGCAGAGGGCTAAGGTTTCACCTAAATGAACAGGTCAAACTGGCAAACATCTAGGAGAAACCCACTGGATGGATACATCAGCACCTGCAGAGGAACAAGTCCCTTAGATCAGATAGTTTGGATTACAGAAATGCTATTTTCATGCATGTGTTAGTATTTTCAAGATGTGTTTATATGCTTCAATGATGCAGAATTTAATAGTAAATCAATAAAGTTTGGTAATGTTTATTTTTTAATCTTAGGTAGAGCTTTTAAATTATGTGACAGAACTGCCTGCAAAATGCTGTGGTCACAGAAGCCAGTTTCTGTCCATTGTGGAGGGAAAAATCACAGTAGGTTTTACAAGAGTTTGCTTTCTCATAAAGTACATTGCAGCTGTAGAGAGCCTTGAGAATAGCTGTTCTGTGAAACTGAGTTTTGGCCTTATATGCAAAATAAGAGAAAAATTCCGCAGAGTTTTTTTTACTCCATATTCCTTATGAAAGAGCATGTCACCTGATACAGGGTAAGAAACCGCTGACTTGCAAGTTTGACATAAAAACTGCCTTTCTATTAATGACTTACCCAGTCCCTAGTATAACAGATGATTACTCAGGGTGGTGTTTTTAGGTGCTGCCATAAGGCAAAGGAAAAATGAAAACAATGAAAACTTGTAATTCACACTCCAATCAGCTAACGATGCCTCACACCCACGACAAACCAGGCTCTGAAATGACATGATTCAACCTAGGCCAGCAACCACAGAATTAGATGCTGTGGGATCTTTTCTAAGCTCTGCCACTGACTCACTCCACATGCCTAGAGATGCTGCCTCTTAACTGTTTTTTGGGTAATTATAAAGTGAAAGTACTGTCACTTATTTTTTAGCTCTACAGAGGAACAACAGATCAGAAAGGTGCTGCTAGAATTATTTTTCCACTTCAGTAGTTGTGAATCATAAATGGCAAAACATGAAATATGAAATGGAGCACAGGAGTACAGATTGAGTTAATTTAATAATACTTTTGCAAAAGGTGAGCTTACTCCCCTCCCCACCCTTTTTTTTTTTTTTTTTTAGGTCTGCTGTATAGGAAAATCTTGAAATTGGAACTGTGCATGAGGAAGTGCAGAAATCCCGAAGGCCCCTCCACTTCCTCCGTACTAACTACTACAGAGAGACTTGAGTCAGGCTTCAATATATGGTCATTTGTTTTCTGTAAAATTTTTTTTTTTAATATTAAATGTACGTTCTTTAGCTGGCAAGTAGGGTATAGGAGATTTGTGAAATGACTGCAAAAGAAAGATCATTTAAAAATAAACACATACTCTCAATTTAAAATTGAGCAGTATTCCTATCAAGGAATCTGATTTTTGAATGAGTAATAAATCAATTAAGGACAATGCAATTCCTCAGGGGAAATGGCCTGTTATTTCATCCAAAACATTTCCTGAGGCGACAACAGGACAAGCACAGCACCTTGGCTGTGCATTCCTCCCATGTCACCATCTCTCTGCTTCCATAAAGGAAACTAAAGCCTGGTTACAGCATGCAAGACAGCACACAGGGCCAGACTGAGCTACGGCAAACCAGAACATATCCACTGATTTAATGATGCTGTCTTAATTAGGCAGGCTAATGTTTTGGACTTTGAGATTCTTTTAATTGCTTTGGGAGCCAGCGAAGATTTGGCCTGCACAGTAAACATGTCACTTCCCTCTGAGGAGCCTGCCGGAAGTAGAAAGTTAATGGCTGTTCTTTATTTTCCAGGCACTCCTTACATTTTCTACTACAAAGATTAGATTCCCTCTTAGCACGTTTTCCTGAAGCACTGTGCTTTCATGTATCCCAAAAGTGTTCATGAAGCAGTTGGGACTGCATTTGGAACAATTTACAGCTTTTTCCTTGCGTTTATCCATGTAAGAAGCAGCACTAGTAGTACTAGTAGCAATATAAAGGCTTACTTCCTATTTATTTATTTATTTTATAACTTGTTATTTACATTATAGTTATTTACATTATTATTTTATGTATATTATATATGTATTTATAGTTCTTTACATTAATATTTTATTTATATTACTTGGATAGTTCTAGAAAGCTGCTAACATTGTCTAATCAAGCCTTTATGTAGGTCCAGCTTCCACTCATTCCTCAAGCTACCGACTGAGAAAAATCTTGGAGGGGTTTATTAAAATTTTAGATCACTCACTTATATGTTAGTATTAATATTGTTTACAGAATCCTGCGTCATTAATTTCCCTGCAATTTTATAGAGAAGACAGCTGTCTGGAGAAGTCCCCCCTTGCAGGTCAACTGATAATTATGTTTAACAAGTATAATGGGCGGCCCAATGAACAGATGTATTTTCGGTAAATTGCCTGTAAAACTATCACTGAATTTTTCAAAACAAAGTAAATGAAGTTGGAATTCCAATCCCCCATTGAAAAAAAAAAGAAAAGAAAAAAAAAAAAGAGCGAAAGGCTAGCTTTCAGGGAGATTTAAGCACAGGTAGGTGGCCAAGTTCACAACACAGACACCACTCATATTACAAGCCTAATAAATATTGCCACTCTATAGCTAATTAATTGCTCCAAACCCAGCAGCTCTGGCTGAAGTCCCAGACACCCTGAGGCAAAGTGAACCTTCAGAGGCCTCAAATCAAGATTACGAACCAGTCAAGGGTGGGAGGGGGCAATGCCCACCTTGCCAAGGGGACCCAATCCCACCAGCTGCCTTCTAAAGACACGTCAGGCCTGATACTGGCCAGATCTCACCGCAGAAGCATTGTGAGTAGGCAGCAGGGCACCACAGCATCCACACAAAAAATAACCGTCTGACTGCTACAAAATGGGGTTCTTCCACAGCTCGCTAGTAAAAGCCTAATGATTCCACAAGCCAAGGGAGAAGTACCATTGCTAAGCATACAAAACTAATCATTTAGCACCTCTGCACCTCACCTTGCAGTCAGATAGCTCTAATAAGGTCTTGCCTCCAAGTCGCCCTTTCTCCACAGCTTACTTCGTAAGGGCACTGAGAAGAAAAGACCCAGCAGTTCCAGGTCTGAAAATCCCAGGAGGTAGCAGCCTGCTTTCTAAAGTCTGTGTCTGAGTTTCTGGATCCCATGCCCTCTGTAAAAATATCTTTCTTCCTACCACTAAAAGGCAAAGACAAATTCCTCAGGCAGAAGCATAATAGAAGCAGGGTTCCAAGGCAGGAGGAAAAGTGGCGTTCACCGAGATGCTAACAGGCTGTCCTCTCACATCACCACTTGACCTGAAGCAGCAGCTAGAGGACCTATGGAGTAGCTATCTGCGTAGCAAGATCAAAAAGTTGTTAAAGGGTGACTACAACTTAAGGAAAGAACATCTTTACCTTGGGGAGAGAAGTTGAGAAAGTCTCAGTTCCGAAAATGTTTAGTCACACATTCAAGGGTACATTCCTAAGAGGTGCTTTCGATTCATTTCTGGTGAGCAGGGGGATAGACAAACTCCTACGCTCACTCATCTGAAAAAAAAGTAACCCCTGACTTATTGCCCTGCAATTGAACGGTGCAGGGAGAGTCAGCAAAGTGACCTTGCACCCCTCACTTGCCTGTATGGTACACAAATATATGCCTCACAACTGAGCCTGGAATATTAGGTGCCAAAGAGAAGCAGGTACAAAAATCAATGTTTTCTGTAATGCAGGCAACTGGGCCATTCATCTCTCCTCCATCACAAAAAACAGAGAAGTCTTCTCCTCTTTGGTCATTAATTCATAGGTAAAGTCTCAGAATCATCATCATACATCTGATTTTATTACTCCAAATAAGTGCCTCCTACATGTCTTTCCCCATGGGTTCTAGCCTATAGATGTACAATTCCCAATGAAATTAATTAAAAATTAGTTTTGATGAAGTACAGTGACTGCATAAATAGATTGAAGGGAACTTTCTCACTTGTCTTTCAGACGGAGAAACACAATTTTGCTGCTCTTTTCAAAACAGCCTACTTTCAGAGCTCACTAACATATAAACCTTTGTGACTGAGAACTATTAAGCACTGACTGGCCTGTAAGATATTTAGTCCAAACGTGGCTGCTGTAGGGGGACACTCGTGGTCCTTTTACCTGTTGACACCAGCAGAGACTGTTCAATTCTAAACAATGTAACAGAAACCTCAGTAATCATCCAGTCATTTACTGCGGACAATAATGCAAGTCTGGTTCCTCTGCTAATGAAGACCTGTCATAGTGATAAGTCTGAGAATGAAGAGGCCAAAATATCTGCCACTTGTTTCAGCTAAGGTGGCAAGACCTGAATTTATTTTGGTAGATGGCTACTTGAAAAACACTGCAGATAATGCAGAGATGTTCAAATGGTGGAAACTCTTCTGGACACAAGTGCAGCATTTTCAGCTCACCAAGTTCCTTGCTTAGCAGCAGTCCATACAGCCACTGGCACGGTGAGTACTGCTGCCTGAGTAAGTCAAGGATACAGTCTTTGGGAGAGTGCCTGGGGATGTAGTGATTTTTCATGTACACGCTTCATTCTTGGCTCCTTAGTAAATTTGAAGCCTGAGGCACTGGCCCTTTTGCAGCTTCACCATGCACACCCTTACTAGCTATGCTCTGCAACGTTCATGCTCTCACAGCCTCCAGCAGAACCTGAAGCCACCTTCTCCAAGCAGAATCTCTATGAGAAGGCAAACAGCATAAAAACTGCTTGCTATTCACTCTGCCTGGAAGGCATCCTCTCTGTTCTTCTCTGTGGAGAGAGTAAAAAGTTTTCAAGACAGAAGAGTTGAGGATGAAGAAAAAGGCTTGAAGGATAACCTAATGACAGCTGTTTTAATATAATAAGTCTGAATCAGTGCTACACCTTGCACAGCTCTTCATTATGTTTGGTTTCACACCATAACCATAGTGCACTGACTCCCTCCCAGCCTGGAAAACTGCTCTGGTGGAGAACTAAGACTATTTTGGAGCACTGGGATTTAGAAAGTGAATGTTTCTGCTCTCTCCAAATCACTTGATCACTAAAGATTAACTTTGGAATCACTACTATGAACGAACAGAAACATTTGAAATAGACACAAAGTAAAGCTTAAAATAAAAAAAAAAAACCCACCCAACCAACTTATTTCCATTTCAACTTGCATTTTATCTTAACAGCTACGTCGCTGTTGGTAGATACACCAGGGAACCCCAGTAGTACCAGAACTAGTTTTACTTGATTATATAACCTGCTGCTTAGCTGACTGAACAAATCTGTAGAGGCATTTTCTAATATTTAAAAAGGAGGAAGAAAAAAAAAAAAAAAAGCTTTTTTTTTTCCTCAATCCACCAATCCTCAGGACACTTCAATTATGTTTGCCTTTACTTTTTCATTTGGGGTTGTGATGACCTTGGCTGGATGCCAGGTGCTACCAAGCTGCTCTATCGCTCCCCTCTTCAGCAGAACAGGTGGGGAGAAAATAAGATGGAAAAAAAACCTTGTGGGTCAAGATAAAGACAGTTTAATAAAGAAAAGCAAAAGCTGTGCATGGTAGCAAAAGGAAAAACAAGATTTTATTCTCTACTTCCCATTAGCAGGTAATATCCAGCTACTTCTGGCATAGTTGCTCCTCCGGAAGACAAAACATCATAAAAGACAAATGCCCCCCCACTCCTCTTCCTTTTCCCTTAGTTTTTATATCTTAGCTGACATCATATGGTATGGAATATCGCTTTGGTTGGTTTGGGTCAAGTGTCTTGGCTACGTCCCCTCCCAAGGTCTTGCCCCCTTCCAGCCCACTGGTGGGGAAGAAATATTGGAGACAGCCTTGATGCTGTTTGAGTACTGCTCAGCAGTAACCAAAACATTGGTGTGTTATCAACCCCTTTCTACATACCAACAGAAAGCACATCACTATGTAGCTTGACCCAATACAGGTTGTTAGCAACTTATCCCCCATCCCAAACCAATTTGTGTAGTTATCTTGCTCAATGTGAAGAAAGAACAAACCGTAAGGCCGTTGGCATGTTCTGCCTGTAAAAAGACACATATATCTTTACCTGTGTCTCCCTTTGGGTTTTTTGCCTACGGTGTCTACCTCGTACACACATTATGCTACTGTTGCTGCGATGCACTGGGTAGCAATTCATTAGAGAGTGGGTAGAAAAACAGCATGAAGACTCCACAGCTGAGCATGGTTTCCCTGCTGCAAAAATGGAAACACGGGCTGACTTTCCCTCACCAACAGTCCCCGTCAAGAGGTGATCTGCATGAGCACACAGGTCCAGAAGAAGGAGCTGAAATTGTGGCAGAAGTCCAATTTCTTTTCATTACACTTTACAAAGTGCATCCAGAGGAAGTTACACCATTTGATGACACTGGCAGTTGAAAATTTTCTTTTTGGGTCATGTTATATTTAACACAACTATGATTAACAGCATCAGTAAATTGGTAGGCCATTTTTCACCAACTTAGAGGTGGTTCTGTAGGCCTTGAGGATGCTAACTGAAACATACTGGCTGGATTCCTACCTGAAATAGCGCTTCCTTTTTTTCCCCCTCATCTGCAAATTGAATAACAGTCTAATGGTTTGTCCGGTCACACTGTCCTCCCATAAGGGGCATTGAATTCTGATTTGCATTCCACATTGACAGCATTGTGATGGAGAGCTTACTATCTTGTCTTTCTAAAAATGTCTGCAAAAATCACAGCTCAGTTTGTTGCTATTTTTATTATGATTTTGTCTAGTTACAGATAAGTTTTTCCTTCTCTTCCAGAAGTGGGAAGAGGGAGGAGGCATTTTGCTAATGCCTCTACTGCCAGGTTTTTCTAAGTTTAGCAGTCTTGCTGCAAGGCCTGATTTAGCTCTTAGTAAAATCAGTGGACACGCTCCCATTTCTATTGACTGTTACAGAGACCAGGTTAGAGCCACATTTAAAGGTGGTGGAGATGTGCATTCTACTTCACCCTCACCAAGAAACACCAGCTTGAAGAATATTAAACTTTGAACCACACCGGAGTTCAACTAAGTGGTATTAAGTGTTATCAGCTCAAACTTCTCTAAACAGCCATAGTGCTACTCTACATTTCACTTTTCTCATGTGATACATGAAGAGGAATTTCATAGCCCTATGCAACGGCAGAAGGCAGGTTTTAAGTTCACGTGTCCAAAAACTTTACCATAGAGTTCCCAGTGATGTTAATGCAACTATCTTGTTGTAATGGATACCAGTGTGAAATCTGTACAGGAGAAATTCAGAAACAAACAGGATGCATAAACATAACTATTTGACTTGTTCCTATCAAATATGTTCATTATTTTTAAAGCTTTAAAAAAATAGCCCCTTTATCTTACCATGTCCTTGTAACTTACTATGAAGTATTCTTCCAATCTGTTAACTCTGAGTCTACCTGCACTCAAAATTCCCAGAGCCTGCAATCCCACAAAATAAGCTGATTTTAGGATTCTTTCCCTTTGACCGAGCTGTAAAATGTGTTGATATTAGGTATTGCACAAAGAAAGAAGAAAGAACAGGATGTAGTCTGCTGTGGGTTCTTGTTTTACAAGCTGAACAGCTGCTTTAAAAAT
>NW_009259240.1:278415-321949 GCF_000687185.1 Egretta garzetta | reverse complement strand
GTTTTTTCTTTTACTTGCCACATGTGGTATCATTTCATGACATTTCACTTAGGAAAGTTTCTCAGCAACTCTTCTAACTTCTAGTTCCAAAGCAATCTCAATTCCTTGCTTTCTAGCCTTTCTGTGCAAGCAGCAGCAAAATACTGCGGTGTTTTCTTACCTTCTTCTCTCGTCTCTTCCCGTTACCATCCAAGTGAGTTACAGTTGAATTACCATACTCTACTGAACATCAAGGCAAGCACTGAGTCATTGGTTTTAATTGCCACTGGTTACAAAAAAAATCTTGTTCAGAAATTAATTTAATTCAGGCAGGAGAATCCCATCTGAATGTTGTATATTTCTTTTAAGTTTTTCTTGTCACTTTCTTCTGCCTGCTTTGCCCCTCCTTGACCCCCTTAGGAAAAATAAAGGTGGTCCCTGTGGTAATGGAGCAGATCCCTGGACTGCTAATCAAACAGAATAATCACTTACACTATCTATAATGCAATATTAAAAGGCCTAATTAGATCATTACTATCTAAGAGTGTAAACTTTCAGTTTAATGGCATCCTCCAGATCAGCAGGTCATAAGATTAAATGAATTATTCATGTTAACTAAACAAGTCAACTAGGGAGGGGAACAAATGATTTTCCTAAATGAACGACCTGAGCATCATAGAAGCAAAAATGATTCATTCCCATTCAAAGACATGAATTTAAAACAAATAAAAACAATCAGGACCACTCTGAAAAGAATCAGATAAATGAACAAGTGAGTCATTTTAAGCAGAAAAGAACCCAAGGCACTATTACTGTAGGTGACAGTGCTGTGATCTTGTAGGGAAGCTGACATCCTGATCAGAGAAAAAACAAGGGAGATCCTGAAGGGAATTCATTATATGGTTGTGATAGCATCTCCTGAAGGGCTCCCCTAAACTGAAGTGTGTAATGTACTGTTACATAGCTAAGGCATCCTCCCAGTCTCAGGTCTTTCCTTGCTTGTGCTTGCCATCCTTAAAACCTAAGTGTCTCTTACAAAACAATAAGAGTTATGGAGTTATGCATAACTCCATAAGAAAGTATGTGTGTTTACCACTGTCACGATAAGACTTGTCTCCAGGCAGACCAAAAAAGTGAATGTATTTAGCTACTGGGCACAGTGGTTATATAAATCAGGAAAAAATCTAGGAAGAGTGAGAAAGAAAACGTCAGTCTTGCACACTACAGGTGATGTCCAAACCACCAAACATAGAGATGAGGGAAGCAAGCCTTAACAAGGAGCCAGCCTGAGATTCAGGATTGCAGGGAATGTGTGAAGTACCTTCACTCGTATGTATGAAGTACCTTCACCATTAATAATACCACCACAAAGTTGATTCACAGCATCAGCTGGACACCACAGGGCTGGACTCTGCCAAAGTTTTGTGTTGCCCTGATGGATGATTGGCATAGGACAGGAGCTTAGACAATTCTGCTGGTTTGAAAGTGGAGGGAGTGAAGCCTGTGTATTGTCAGATATTAACATCGAGTCCAGAAGTTTAAAAGAATCACCACCTTTTTTACCTTCAAATTCTATGCCTCATTTCTGTCATTACTATTTTTCCAACCATAAAGCTAACTTCTTCACTGTACAACCTCTTGGATCATTTCTATATCCATTCTTAAAAAAAAATCTCTCCCACATTTCTTCACAGTCACAGAACACTATTTTATGCTTTAAAAGAGACATTAAATAGATCTGCAAAAGATACCCTTTCATCTTTTCCATCTTTTGCAATTCATGGAACAACTTCTACTTAAAGCAGTTCAGTCTTCATATGTTCATATCTCTTGATCATTATTTCTACTCTGTGCCTGATATTTTAGAGTGGTTTACCACCTTCTGCTGCCATATTTTCAAACTCTACCCAAGTTGTGGGCATCTGCCTTCAGCCTGCTTGATGAGGCAAAAAAACCCCTCATTTACATTTGGATTATTAATTGACATTATCTGTCTCACATTGCAAACTGTCATTTCTTACTGACTGTCTCTCTGACATCTTATTCAGCTAGCTTCAGCTCTTCTTCACCTTCTATATACAAGCTCTTATTCATAAGCATCCAAACAGTAACATGACAGTTGATAGAATTGCTCTCCTCACTAGGGATGGCATGTGCGTCAGCACTGTAGCACTCAGAGACTTAAACGCCAAAGGGAACTTTATAAGTAACCTGAATGATTGACCACACAGCAAAATAATTGCCCAGAAGAAAAGAATGCATGAACAGCCACTTCAGATTTGTTCAAAGCCTGAGCCTAATATATTGTCTCCAACACCGGCCAACTTTGAACACCCAAGGAGAAATACAAGAACCTGGCAAGAACACGAGATCATTCCCAGCAGTTTCTGCATTAGTCTACCACTGTGACTTCGACTAGCTTGAAAACCTTGCAATGCGGAGGGAAGGGCTATCTTCCCCTAATGCATGGTGTCATAACATCACTTACAATTCTGGTTTTGCGACCTTGAATTCGAGAACATCTTTTCTAGGTGGTCTCACAGAACAAGTGCTTAATAACATTGTCATTTGCTGCTTTTTCTCTGAATCCTATCCTCTGGCCATAAGAATGACTGAGTTAATGGAGAATTCAATCTCCAGTGAGTATACCAGCCCTGGAGGTTTATGAAAAACATAGTCTTCTAATGAGAAAAGAAAATTAACCTTAAATCAGAAAAACAAATTAAATATAATTAAAGAAATACTGTCCTTGCAGTGGATTCCTCATTTTGATTCAGTTTCAAAGACAATTCTCCCCACATAATTAAAATGTGCAATTTGGTAACCATGAAAGGACTTGTTTTTCATATAGGTGGCAATTCTTCAAAGATCATTCCTATTCTGTCACGTACAACAGGACACACAGATAACATAAGGAATGCAGAGGACACCAGTGGCAATGAGCAAAGGTCAGAGTTTCCATAGATCCTACGTTAATTTGTGCTACTGGTTCCGCAAAGAAAAAAATCTTTCAATTTGCTCATTTGATCACTCATGCATAGATCAGTGGAGACTATCAAAGAGGAGGGAAAACTTGAATCTTCCTGTCCTGTGCAGTGGAGAATAATATTCTTCACGTTGCTCTCTAACATTTGCCAAAATATCAAACAAATATGCCCAAGAAAATTTTGGATAGAAGTCAGAATTCAAGCCAGGCACCTGCTGTGTAACTGCAAGGAGAAGATACGCGCATCACGAATAGACCTGACTGGAAAAGGACAAACTTTTGTTAGTGGAGGTGGAAGGATGGGAGGAGAAGAGGGAGGAAACTGTAGCTCCTTTCTGTCAGTTTTAGTATTTATAACTACCTTTTCTTTAGGGAAATGTAAACTATGGCTCAATTCTACAGTTGGCAACTTTCGGCACTAGCAGGATTTTTAGGTACGTATTTCAAGAGGTAATTATCTGGTGCCCAAGTTCCTTATGCAAATCATGTCCAGGCTGCATCTGAGAACAGCTCACCTGCTTTATACTCTCCAGTGATTAGACCTCTTGCCTAGGAACTGCCTCCTTTGCTTGAGACAAGTCAAAACTTCCTTTCATCTCATAAGAAAGCAGACAAAACTCAAAGACACCTCTTGTCCCTACTTTAGAAGTCAGGTAACGCTGTGCTGTTCTCTTTTATGAAGAGGTTCGGGCAGTCTTTGAGTAAAATATGAAACAATGCTGGCAACGTTGAAATAAAACAAGTGAATACCTTTTTCCCCCACTATGTATAGTACATTGGATAGCGGTACTTTCTTTTAAAAAGCACAGGCTGCTGGTTTTTTATAATGTTCCCTCTACACAAGGGCTGTAGGGAATGTGAAATAATACATTTCCCACTACTAAACAACAGCCTTTTAGCTCAAATGGCAGTAATAAGTGCTTTTCAGCTTTTGATGTCCCTGATTCAATCCCAAGTTTGAGAACCAATTGGAGCGAATCACACTACACATCACTTTTTTTTTTTTTAAAGAGTTTTGGAACTGTCTGTAATCAGTATATATAGATTTAAATATAGTTGTTGGCAGTTCTTTGGGCCATTAAAGTGTTTGCTTTGGAGAATACTTTTCTCTTTCCCACAAGGGTCATTCAAAGATTATCAGCCAAAGAGAAACATCACTGTCTGTTGTGTGATCAATAAGCTGAGAGAGAACACTATGGAAGACTATTCAGTTAATAAACCCTTTAGTAATGGAGATGTAAAAAATTTCCTTTTATTACTTCTGAATGTCCCCAAGAACAAGCCAACAAGTGCAACACCGTATCATAAAGGAAACAAGAAACTGAGCTAGAGCTGCTGCTGCTGATCCATCACCTCAGGTTATGGCTCTTAGGAGTGCACTATTCCAGTAGTGCAGATAGGAAACAATTGTGTAGCAATACTTGAGCTGATTAGAAGAAAAACTCTGAGGATAAAGGCACCCAGCAAATCAACCAAATTCTTGATAATTCCTTGGAATTTTGTGGGCCTCATAGTGATTCAATTGGAGAAGCAAGCTCTCAGCACCTGGGTGAGATGAGATTTCCTTTGTGTCAACTTAAGCACACAAAACTGTGCTGGGTACCACATCAACCTGTAAGAGGCACCTGGGAGAGACAGAAGTTCCCAGCTGGCAAGCTGTGTCTTGCTTCTCTAGTAAGCCGTATCTCTTGATGATATTGCACTGGCATCCACACTTCTAGTATGGGAAAGAAAACTAATATCTGAAATTATTGTAATTACTGGCCCTGATCTAATCTATCCTGATGGTGGTGCAGTACTATTGCCTCTAGCATTTTCCTCTATGATGATTTCTCATGCTCTTGTGACAGGCATTCCCTCCTTCTTATCAGCAAACAGTTCCATGACCTCGGAGATCCTACTGTCACTGCTATTTACCTTATTCTTTCCATCCTGGATTTCATCCCAAACCATTCGACACTCCCACAGATTGCAAGGACAAAGCAAAGGTTGGAGTAAGTTGGAAGTGTAAGGAGCAGAGGAAACGGCACAGGGTAAGCAACCCCAGAGGAAGAGAAGCAGCAGCAGTTGCCAATGGGCAGTACTATTCTGGAAAGACGTAGGTATTAGTAATGATTAGCCTGCAGCCATGAGCTTCTGACTGAGATTGGATTTCCACTGTGAAAACCCAAAAGAAAGGTAAATTTCCAGGCCTCTGTCTCTCATTTTTTCTTTAACATCTGTCACAAGCTGCATGTGCTCCCAGCATGTTCTCAGCAGCTATGGACATTTCTGTCCCATTTTTCACCTCTATGCCCTTGCTGTTCAGCTTTCCACCCCTCCAAGTGTTATAGTTATAGTTCCTTTAAGAAAACACAGGATGTACAGTATGGATACAAAAAACATCTTTGGGAAGAACCACAGCATCACCTCCTTTGTTCTCAGAAAAGCTGCAGAACAGATCTCCCACTTAACCCAACATTTGGGGGCTGGACTAGATGACCTCTAGGGGTCCCTTCCAACCCAAAACATTCTGTGATTCTATGAACACACACCGCCATAATCTCTGCCTGTCTGATCCCGAGTTTCATCTGTGATTCACCCTAGGAACCTCCAAATTCCAGAAGTAAAGGAGTTTTAGTTCAGACCATTTAGCAAATAGTAACAGTGCAGTAAACATGCTTAGGACATACACAGATGGTATCTGAAGTCAAACAGTGACCCAAGTTTGACCCCTTCTTCTCCCTCTTCCACTCCTTCTACTTCAGTACCCTGAGGTCTTTTTGTTCTGACATACAATTCTTTCCCTTTTCAGTCAACTAAGAGAACAGGGAAGGAGGGAAATGGGAAGGAGCAGGTCAGAAGGACTGCCTGAAAATACACCTGTGGAAAAAGAGAGAACAGAAGTAACAGGGAAACAGAAGAAATGAGAAACAGAAGCAGAATGAAGATTGGAAAGAAGGATCCTGGACTATATGGTCAAAAGGCCCTGCATCAGGCTTCAGAGGAGGGGAAATTGAGAAGAAATGAGAGGTCAGGTAGAGAGAACAGCTCTGGGAGTCCCTGCAAGAAACAGAGATCAAAGAAAGTAGAAAAGATGGGATGAGGAACAAAAGTGGAGAAGCAGACTACAGTGAGCTGAACAAGCGAGCTGAAAACAGGGTGATGGGAATTAACCTCAAAAGTCCTCTGAGAGGAAAATGTTAAGTGATTGGACTATGAGAATTAATCTAGTATAGAAAGTTTAATGAACAGAGTCTGAACTATGTAAGCAAAGAAGATGGGACTAGAAGGAGGAGACAGGGGTAGGGAACAGACCACACTAGTAGAGAACAAGGGAGAAGAGGGTCAAGGTAGGGGCAATTAACAACAAGGTTTGAGGCCATAGGGGCACACAGTTCTCAGGTAGTTAGAACTGGATACAATATTCCTCAGTTTCAGTAGTCCTCTCCTGTATAAAGAAAATGTATACTTTATCCTTTGCTAGAGATGACAAACTTTTACCGTTATCAGGTAACTCCAGGAGCAGAGGTAAATGTAGACACTCCCAGCAAATGGTTGCGTGGGTATTTCTGATAAAACACAGAGAGATTCCTTATTTGGTTCAGGGCGAGGGTATAATCTAGAAAATTATGCTTACAAGGTCGTGATATGTAGCATGAATTCTGTCACATCAAGATCCCAAACAGTAGGAAAGGTGAAGATTAAACTTCTTCATAGATATAAGACATAGGAACACAAAAAAAGGGTGAATGTTGCAGAAATTATGAGTGTCTCGATCTGAAACCAACAAAAGGCTCTAACAAATGATCTAAACACATGGAAATTCAGATTTCTCACCACTACCAAGTACCAATCAGCTGTTCTTTCAATATTCAAAGATTTTGAAGTGCACAAACACACTAGTGGTATCTGCCACCTGCCATCTAAAGGGAGGTAAAAGTAATTTCCTAGATATAGTTAGACTTGTGTTTAAATTTGATCTGCTGTACAGTGCCTTTGCCTTTTAACTCATCACTAGCTCTCTAATCAATAATTTAAATATTGTTCCCAGGAAAAAAAAACCCATGTAGTTACATTTGCTCATGCTGTTTATTGGCAAACATGTTGTGCAAGTCTTACAAAGTCAGCGTGAGGGCTTTATGTAAAACACTTAATGGAAAATGGTTGTAATTGCAGCTTTCCATTAACGAGCACAGACATAACAAACAGACATCATGCTGTGCAAACAGCAAGAGTCTTTACTGGTCATCTGTATATTTTATATTACCATATAAGCAATTCATGTAGAGGTGATCTCAATTTATAGTAAGTGAGGATATTCACCCTAAAGCCAAAAAGTGACTTTCACACAGCTGGTCCCTGGGGACCCAGTTTGGAGGCATGATAGATCTAAAGAGTATTGTATAGGGACTGTCTGAAGCAGTTTTTCTTGGTTATTTTCCAGTTCATTTTCCCAGTTAAAGGAATTATAACATTATCAAAACTTCTGGCCAACTTTGGTCCTTACCAAGAGAAGTGCTGGAAAGCAAGCGTGGCACTTTCTTCTCCTCTTTGTACTAAACACACCATTAGCATGTTTTAGCCTTTGAATGTGTTTCTACCAAAGCCTTTTCCAGACTGAGAGGAAAACCTGTCAGTTCTCCTGCATCATCAGCAGACAAATAGGTCAAAAGTACTCTCACATCATGTCAAAGCAAAGGCATGTTAAGGTACCCATGGTTCTTAAATTGCAAAGACAAATTTGTATATGATGATGTGCCAATCATTCATTATGTGCCTGCTCCATGTAGCTCACTTGGTATCTTCCAGCCAGTACTACTGATCAGCTGCCAGAAGTATTTACTCTGTTTTCTTCTTAAGCTCATGGCTACATCATTACCAAACAGCCTTTAATCCTCTCCTGGGACAAAGCCCACTGACACTGTACCAGAAGCTGATAGCAGTCAGCTGTATTTCTTCACTGGTTTTTTGCTTTGACAGCTCACTTTTACCAGAAGAGCCGAGACAGATCTTTACCAATACAACTGTGACAGAACTTTGCCTCTCTCTCAGTCTTCAAACTGACTGAGACAAAGATGACTTTGGCCAATGAGCAATTTTGTGTGTATGTGTTTGTGTTTCAAAGACATATTTCAAGCAAATGAAAAATGAACTATGTTACATTAAAACAAGCCAGCCAATTATAGTTTGTACTGTGCACTGATAAATCCATTTTACAGTCAGAGAGGACCTAGATTTATGAATCACAGGGCCTCCACCTCACAGAGGTTTAAGAAATCCTCAATGTTTCTTTATTGTTTGTGATGTACTGTTACTAAAAAAGTATCATAGTAGGCCAGGGAAAGCCCCACAGGCTGGGACTTTCCAGAAAAAAATAGGCTACATGGGGGGTGAACCACTTGCTTGCTCAATTGATGTCCATATCAAGAACAGTATTCAAAGGAGTTTTAGATTTTATAGCTAAAGAGAAATGGAAAGCAGATTAAATACAACAGGACATACTGAAACGTCTCTTGATCAGAGTTTGAAACTCATGGAGGGAAACTCAGAACTGAAAAGATGCAGCGTGCTCCCTGTCCTCCGACTTTGTCCAAGTTAATTGCAAACTCCTGCTGATTTCAATAGGATTGGGTTTTCTGATGGCACCAGTAAAGCAAGCCATCGAAGATAATAGCCTGGTTTATAGATACAAATGACTAAAACTTTAAATTAATATCTGTTCTCAAACAGTTTAAGCTGAATTTGAAGTCCCATAGACACTGTTAGTGCTAAGAACCCTTCCCATCCATTACAGGTTGTATAACATTGCAGGTGCCTCTTTTCTCATTACATCAGATTAACATTTGCACTGCTCATTCATAGAAAACAACATTACAGGAAGCTTAAGCACTACACACAAATACATGATATGGCTATAGCACAACATTCTCTCTGAGGTAGTGCATAATTTCTGAGGTGAATGTTTCTCAACAAGGAGTATGAATATATGCAGCAGGAGAGTAACCTTATTAAAAATAAGTGAAAATTCTATTTTTATTTCTGTGTGCAACACATTTTTGTTTTTTCAAGAGAAAGATTAGGAAATTGATTGCTCTAGTATTTATGCTTAACAAGGAAGAAAAATATCAGGTCATTTGAAATCTCCAACAAGAATCAGCCAAAAGCTCTTACCCAGAGTAAATGTCAATACCTCTCTGACCATTATTTGGCTTGCACAAGCATCAATGGTCCTTCAAATACCATTCATCTACGTGAAATAATCACAAGATGGTACATAAGATGGAGGTTCTGTGCAGGACATTTCCAAAATGTGACTCCTGAGGCTACAAGCTGAGCTGAATTTTTCTTTACTGCACGCAGTAAGTTTTCTCCTGTGATGTGTGCTAGTTCTATTGCTACAGACAAATAACAACACTGTAATCCAGTTGCCTACTGCTGTAGGCAGTACCTCAATCCCCGAGGGCTTTAGCAAGGATTCACATAAAGCGATGTGTAATGCTAGGAGCATGAAGCTTGTACAGCCTCTCCCACCACCCCTCCCAAAAGGTTGTAACTTTCTTTAAAGCTGTCCTAGCCTGACTCTCATGCAATTTCATAAAAAGTCAGTAATGTCTTTCTGGTAATACACCGAGGCAACATAACACTATTTCACATTCCTTCAAGGTCTATATATGTATGCTGTATGGCTTCTTTCCTGTTTTTAAAAGGAACTCATTTCAACCCATTCTAAAACTGATTTACCAAAGCTTAGCCCACACATACATTTATCTGAATAATAATGCATTTCACTTCTGTTAGCTAACAGAGCATCTTTTTATAAGGTCGAACCTCCTGGTGCCATGGCCTCATTCACTCTATCAGTCAGCTTCCTACTGCTCACCATTGTCATTTGACTCCACTCTGCTGGCTTAAAGGGACCTTAAAGCAAATGTAAATTGACCTTATTTCTACCCTGAGGCTTCTTTCTTTGCAATAAATGAGAATCAGGCCCATTCTATCCACCGTTATCTTTTCTCTACACACACACAGAGCCTGAGTTTGAGCCTAAAAACATCCTACAAGGTTTGAATTTTTTAAACAATAAATGAAATTACATAGAATTTAAAAGGTAAAGACTTCCCCAGAAAACAGGAACCCAGAACACTTGCTGAAAAAGAAACTCCAGGTATAAGCTAAAGATAACTTGACTTACTTCAGGGCTGTGCATTACTGGATTTTTTCTCTTTTCTTTTCACGGTCATGACTTAAAAGTTGTTTAGGTAAATACTGTTTAAAAATAAAAGCAAACACTGAATAGCAGATCTCAGCTCAGTTTTGGATACTGGGATAAAATGCCAGGGATTACAAGAAGGTGGGGAGGTCCACTTTGGACCAGTGGACATCCACAGGTTATTTGTAGGTTATCCTCTGCTCAGATACCACCCAAAAAAAAAGTAGTGCCATCTCTAAGGACCACATGGATCTTCTCTCTATCTGCCATTTGAAGAACATATTGTCTTGCACTGAACATCAAAGAGGCAGGTCAATCAAGAGATTTCTGATGCTAAATGACGTGACAAATAAATACATTTGACATGATAAAGTAACTGATGCAAATCTTTTCAGTGTTAAGTTTTCATTATGAGTGTATGCCATGGCTGCTTCACCAGAAAACAAACCCTTTGAATTTAATTTCACTGTTGCTGGGTCATACCTCAGTGGAACCTTCAGAACCACAGTGCAGCATTTTTAAGCCAAGTTATTTTCATTTCAATTCAGTCTTAAAGTACAAGGAAATATGTTGCAAGGAGCAAACAAAGAATACTTTAACTCTTCAGGATACAAGCTTTTCAGTAGGTATGAAACTATTTAAAATCCGGTACTGAACAGTAAATTATGACTAAGAAAGAGGCAGCACTGGTCTAACTACTCTTCTCTCATTTTTGGTCTTAAAGGATTGGCTATGATGAGTGGAAACTCCCTGGCTGATGCAATGCTCTGGTCATCTGGGCCATAAGAATTTATTTGTAATATTTTAGCAATCATAACTTTTAACACTTAGTAACACAGGTCCTCAGGGCTTTAAAAAACCTCATTTGCAAGGTATATCATTCCCACACAAAAGAGCGACACAACTTCAAGGTCCCTTGGACTTTAAGGAAAAGAGTATCACATAGATAAAACAGGGACGTTGTGTAACTCGTGTGGCCCAGAACAGCAGCAGCATGTAGGCCAGGTAACACAGGCTAGCCCTAGAAACTTGGCCAACACTTCATAGCCAGTCTAGTGATTCTACTTTGTCAGACCCCTACTAATGATCCAGAAAATAAATTAGACAGTTGCAACCCTTCCTGACACATTTGTAGTCTTGCAAAGGATAGGGAAGTAGAAGTGTTTGGTTTGAACTATGTTTTATCATACACTGAATTTAGAAAAAAAAAAATTTAAAAGGGCTGGATTCTGACTGCAAGCTCATATTAGAATAATTTCATGCTTGCTGTGAGTTAATGCCAGAGTGAATAGAATATTGGCCAAAAGCCACCATTCATTTATTGTGCTTACACTAGGAATGACTATATTTTAGCATTTTTAATATGTCCCTTAGGACAATTATTTTATTTCCACTCTCCTCTCTTTTTTTCTTTCTCTTTCTGCACATTTTAGGAAAGGACATTCTATGAAAGGATGTGACTCAGCCTGTCTATTTTATCCTTTATGCAATTCATTCCTTTAGGAATGATAAGTTTCCACAGAAATGTCGCACTGGAACAACCTTTAAGTGTGATCTAGTATAAACACCTGTACTGAGGCAGAATTTAAGCAAATATGCTGACTGGTTCTAACGGGTAAAGACCCAATCTTGAGAACAGATAGCTAAGGTCACTGCACCTTGTATTGACCTTAACAGATTATAAACCTGGAGTCTCTAAATAGTAGCGTCTTCATACTTCCCACTTAGCATTAAACCATAATCCAAGCAGTTGGTTCTATAAATGCTTCACTGGCATAAATAAAGCAATTACCTTTGACACAAATAACCTCAGCAAATTGGATTAAAATAGACCATTTCACATGCAACATCACACAGGACTATGCCAAGCTATGAGTAGCATTTCATCAGTTTATTTTCATTCAGAATTAAGCATTTTATCTGTGTGTAATAGATCTCTCAACCTCCACTAAGAATATATCAACTGTCTGCATATCAAGATCTTCTGAACTCCTGCACACGTTATAGCTGAACATGCACAGAAATCCCTGTAGCCCCAAATTAGTGCCTTATCTACGACCTTAAGTCCAGTGGGTTGGTTTTTTCCCATTTCCTCCGTACTCTGTCTCCCAAATCCATCCGATATGCATCCCTGTCACCAGCTCATCAGATGTCCACGATAGCCACCTTTTTCATTGTTTAACCAAAACCAGTTTCTACTAATTTCCTTATTTCTACCTAGCTACTATGTAGTCCTATAGCACTCGCACTAAAAATAAACCAAATCCAGAGATTTCCTCAGCACTCCATAAAGCATTGTTTACAGCTTTTTTCCCCAAAGTTGAAAGATAGAGATTTGTCATTCCCCACATCTTAATTCTTTCCTTCCTATTTGAGACTAGATTCCGTGTTTGAACTGAGGTGATTCCCTGAGCTACGATGCTTTTTTTTTTTCCCCCAGAGCCACTAGAGTAATAGGAGATGGATACAACAATTTTTTCATCAAAAGCCAAAGAATTACTAAGAGAAATCAGGTGAGGGCTGATGATATCAAACAGTATGGCAGCTATGCTTCTGCTCAACATTTTGGTTTTGTTCTTCTTAGAGACTTGTTTGGGCTAGCAAATGAAATGAGGATTTCTCAACATTTATTCACATAGTGTTCTTGCCTTGGTAAGACCTTGCCCCTGTTGAAACATTTCAAAATATAAGGTAGCTACTCTGAAGAAGGGCATTTTGACTTAGTTATACTTTTTGTTCTATAGTGCTTTATAAGTCTTTCACCATCCTGACTCAAGAGGAATGCAAATGCTAATGAATCACACACTGACACAGAAAAATCAAAGTGTACAATTGCTCTCTTAGTCCTTTTATTTTTAATTTTAGGGCAGGTTATGTTTATATATATATATATATATATATAAAAGAACCTGAACCATTTCTGAAACCAGTTATGATAAGGAATTTTTTAAAATTTCAGTATCTTTAGTATGCTATTGTGACATAAAGCGCTGCTATTAACCTCCTGCCATGTCAATTACTAAAGAAAAACATTTATTCAAGCAGGACTGTGGGTATGCAGGCCAATGGCTACAAAGAGGCCTTCTTGCCTTTAAGGTCACCATTGAAAGAGAGGCCAAGACTAAGGCAAAGTCTTTGTTCGCTACAACAGAACATGGTCTAATCACAGGATGACCAGTGAACACAAGGTAAACACAGAGAAGCCAAAACACCTAAGTTTATCCACTAAGTGAATCGTATGCTATCTCGTTCTATAGAATTGATATAGTCTTGGCCTTTCAACTGGGCTTTTCTTTTGGGGTAGCTCACGTAAAGACTAAGAGATAAAAGAGGAAGCTATTTTCTTTACTAATCAAAACAAGGCCCTAGAAATTATACCTGACAGCCTCACATCAAAGCAACAAAAGAGGACAACAACAAAACACAATTCAAATAGAGATTGCCTTTTTCTTCTTCCAGATGCAGCTTTGCAGAAAAGGACTTGGGGGTCATGGTGGACACCAAGTTGAACACAAGCCAGTGATGTGCCCTTGCTGCAAAGGCAGCAAATAGTATCCTGAGATACATTAAGCAAAGTATTGCCAGCAGGTCAAGGGAGGCGATTCCTTCCCCTCCAGTCAGCACTGGTGAGGCCACACCTGGAACGTTGGGTCCAGTTCTGGGCTCCTCGGTGCAAGAGAGAGATGGACATACTGGAGATAGCCCAGTGAAGGGCCACTGTGATTAAGGGAGATTAAGGATTAAGGGAAACTGGAGCATCTCTCCTACAAAGAAAGGCTGAGATGGTACTTTTCAGCCAGGAGAAGAGACTCAGGGGGATCTTATTAGTGTGTATAAATACACGAAGGGAGGATGTAAAGAAGACAGTGCCAGGCTCTTTCCAGTGAGGCCCAGTGACAGGACAAGAGGCAAGGGACACAAACTGAAAGACAGGAGGTTCCCCCTGAACACCAGGAAATCTTTCACACTTTTTCACTGTGAGGGTGGCCAAGCACTGACACAGGTTGCCCAGAGAGATGGTGGAATCTCCCTCCTCAGACACATTCATAAGCTAGTCTGGACATAGTCCTTAGCAACCCCTTCTTGGTGGCCCGACTTGAGCAACGGGGTTGGACCAGATGACCGCTAGATGTCCTTTTCATCCTCAGCCATTCCATGATTCAGCGATGTTGTCTGAAATTTCCATTAAGCGTTTCCTGTATCAAGTGTGATATCAGATCAGGATTTAGGTCATTAACAGAGACAGTGAAGGATATGGCACTTCTCAATATCACACCCTTCAGTCTTGGTTTCAGTGTCACCAGCATTTTAATCATCGTACGAAATGCATTAACCAGTAACAATTCGTTTTAACATCTGTTTCCAATGACAACTTTAAACAACTCCTTTTATGACACTATACCCAGACCATTAAAAACAGGTGTTTTACATTGACTGTCAAAAGAATATGAACCAGGCACAGTAAAGGAAATAAAAGCAGTTTGAACCCAATTTGCATAGCTGTAACACTGAAAAGATGGGTATTTCATACAGAAGAGAGCATGACACTGTCACTATTACAACTTGCAGATAGAGTCTTACTCAGGGAAAGACAGACTGACCCATGCCTAAAGAGCTGGCAGAGTCATCAGCTAGTGAAACCTATGTCTAATGCTGGTTTCATTGAAGATACAGTGATTGCTACTCCATAGGCTTACATTTTGTCTCCAAGAGTTTTGTGTGGTTTATGCAAGATCCTCCTTTGTGAAAGAAAGTTGTATCCAATAACATAGCAAGTTTTATTACACTTTGCTTTTGAAGCTGGCAACGGCTATGACAAATGAGTGATTGGAATATGTTACAGTGCTAGAATAAATGAAGTCCTTAACAGAGGTGATTATCAGTCTCACTCTGGTTTTCCTAACTAACATTGACCTCATCCTTGCAAAGACACTTTAGAGATGCATCTGCACTTAGCTAAATTTGCATTCTGGAGCTGCACAGATCATTCTCTAAACTTTCTCTTTTTAAACACAGGATCAGAAGCAATTGTAACTTCTTCAGCATATGGAAGGCATAGACAAGTACAGGGTGCTACTTCTAGTTTCTATTTTTTATCATTCAGGACTACCAAGACATGTAAACAAGAGAAAAATTCAAGGTACAGCATAATGCCCCATCAAGTCAAAAACCAAAAATGCCCTGACACATTTACCTTTTGAAACAGAAATGCTTCAGAGAGATGTGCTAGTGCCACTGACGGTGTTGTTAGGGTGTTTTCTCTGCTGCATGGCAGGGTTTCTGTTCAACAGCCTTCCCCCCACAATGCAGGACCTCTGACCACTCTGCCACACACAGCATAATGCAGGTTTAAGGAATTGGGCCGAGTGACAGCTAAGCAGCCTCAACTTTCCCTCCACCTTGCCGAGAAAGGAGGGTAGCACAGGTAGTCTCACTGAACCTGGGAGAACATGAATTGTCCACACACAGCTATCTGCGCAAATCACTAGGACTACTGCATATGTGGAGTCTCAGAAAAACACAGAAGGAGAGAGAAATGTTTTGAAAATTTTTCATTTAATTCTATAAATAGGATGAAACAAAATATGTGGATTTCTCCGTTTCCATGGAACTGAGCTGCTTTTTGTGACTATCTTTATTTTTCAAAGATTGCAAATCATGTGACTTCAAATTTTGTGCTTGAAATAGACAAAAAACTTCAATTAACATCTGATAAGGCTGTTGTTCAGCCAACATAGATTAATATTTTTGTGTTTTGTTAAAACACAAGGACTCTTGGCTTTTGCTTGTGTGATTGATCAATAATATTGGATAAAAATGGCTACAATCAAAGTTTCAAAATTTTCCTTGTTTATCTTTCCAAGCACTGTCAGCTCTGGTGAGAATGATTCCTCCCTCTCTGGGGGTTTGCGCTATAGTGTATACTGAGATGCATGTTTGTTCTTTTTAATTTACTGGGAAGATCCACACCTCTTCTCATGACATTTACGTGGTTTAGAGATGATAAATGACTCTGCCGTAGACCCTTTAGGATCGGTTACTTGCTTTTCCAGAGTGTGGCCAGATTGACAGTGACACCGTCTTACAAGGTAGCGCTTCTCACTAAATCATTGTGTGGGAAGAGTGTTAGAATCAACAGCCAGCAATATGTTATTGTGTTGGTTGCCTTCTGTCATGTACGCTCACATTTGGAATACAGATAGGTTTTATTATGCCTCAGTGGGACTTTATGCACACATTTACATGGGTTACTAGTGATGATGTGAGACCAGCACAGATTATGTCTTTGAGGAGATATTTGCCGGGAAAAGCTTGAGACAGTTTGTGGAGACATCCACAAAATGAGGGGCAAGAACAGGACTTCAACAGTTAGATCAAGATTCGAACAAGCATGACGTTTTTATGCAATGCTTGCTCCCAACTCAGGTGTAAACATAAGTGATTTTCAAAACTATGAGCAAGTGCCTGTTTCCATTTTCTTCCATGGAAGCTATTGGGTGCTCAATGCTGAAAGAATTTATCCAACTACATGCTCCTATTTTTGACAATTCTTGGCTTAACTATTATAGCAGAAAATCAGCTGGGCAAAACACTTTTCTAGAAGCTCTTAATTTAGAGAGGTTTTAATTTCAATATCTCAGTAATAATAATAATGTGCAGAAATTTGTTTAGAGATAGGAAAAAAATATTTTCAATGACATAAAATTATTCTTTCTCTACTTAGAGAACTTGAAGCACCAAATGTCTCCAAACTTCTTCAAACAGCCTCTTTCTAAAAAATTCTTATTTTAAAGAGACCATGTGGAATAAAGACTCCCTTTCTCCTCTCAGTCTGTTTCCTACATGACATTTTGCTCTCACCCGAACTATATTCAAGAAAGCAATTTTTCAACATACTGGAAGGGAATGCTGTATTTAAGATTAATAGATGAACAGAGTTTTCCAGCTGAAGTTTCCTGCAGGATAAATACATTTTCAGGATGGTTTGAGGGCTAACTTTGTTATTTAAGCCCAGAGCGCCTTAGAAGAGGTTGTGATTCAGTTTAGATGCAGGCAGACATTTCATCAGCAAATGGTTGCAGCAACTTAACCCATGCAAGTATCACAGCTTATCTCAAATCATCTCTCCCAACAATTTAGATTAAGCTGGTGAAGTTTGCACTGAATCAGACAAGGAAGACTTGGAAATTCCCTTCTGCTGATAGGCCAAAAGAGGTGATAAATTCCAGTCAAGGGACAACTGCAAACAAATTTTGATGAGGATTACAACTTCAGCCACCAGAAGCATCTGCTGAGTTAATGTATGTCTATGCCTTGAGAGGCTGGTAAGTTGTTTGTCTGTTTGGAATAGGGCATCATAGTACTGGGATCATACTTTCAACGGGTGCTTTTCCATTGCTTCTACCCTAGACTTTAACATTAAAGCTGTTCAGGCACCACAGGGAAATAGGAATCTGATTAGAAACTGCAAATGGGAGCCTCTGTAGAAGGGATTGGGAATGGCAATGATAAATCCCAGGGAAAATTTGGCCCTTGACATTTTGAGTGAGATGTTGGCCTCGACCAATAAAAAGCAAAGCCAATTGCAGCTCACTGCATCGCAGTGAGACAGTCTGTCAGACACTCAAACTGTGCTTTCCTCAAACACCTACACATAGTTACAGATTTGCTCAGCTCTCTGGGCACTCAAAACAAAGACTCTTTCATGACAAAATTCTATCCAGAGGAACTTTTGCTATATTGATCGGCACAGACAAAGGTAGAAAAGATTCGACTGATGTCTCATGGTGGTCACCTAATGAGGTTGTCCTGTTCAGTCCTCTTTTGAAACAAGTATTCCCCCAACAAGCACTGTGTTAAAAAGTATAGGGAGAATTAATGCTAGCTAAAAGGTGGACTGGTGGGCTACACAGTCTTTCAAGGAGAAACCAGTTCTTAATTCTGTTCATCATCTGTGTCCTGTACCAAAACTTTGCTTTTGAAGCCAATAGATGCAGATATGAACTCCCAGCTCTTTGATCCATTTGAAATGAAATAGGCAGAAAGACAGTGAATACATTCTTATTTTTAGAACATTTCTTCAGAAAGTTAGAAAAATATCTCAGTGTCCTTTTTAGTTACTGAACTATCCAACAGTACCTGCTAATAGGATGCTTTAGTTAAACTGGGACAAGAACAGGCCCTGCCAGCCAGCCTATCCTTCTGTTCAAACTTTAATTAAAGGGAAAAGACACCTCTATTGCATTTTGTAGTTTAAGTTGCAGAAGCCAGTTACCATGCTAGTTATGGGACAGGTACTTGCTCTTTTGAGAGCACCAACAATGTTGTCTTCCTACTAGTTTAAAGAACTGCTTATTGCAGCCTAATAAGAGTAAATCACATTCCATCCTGAATAGTCTATAGTACATTCAGATATAGGGTGCTTTACATTGCCTTTGAGTCCAGGCAGATACCAAGTGAAATGCAAGCTTGTTTGATTTCATTAAAACTCTTTCATTTATTGTCTCTTTTTTGCTGCAGAATAAAGTCACAGGTAAAAGTCCATGATTCTTTAGAACACTGCTGTAACATCCGAGACAATTAGAGAGAATCGTCAGTCAAGTTTCTTTCCTGTAGCCTGTTTTTTTCAGACAATGTGCTAACCACTGGAACAATTATCAGTTTGACCATAACATACAAAATAAAGTACTAAATCGTTAAACATGTTGCTCAAGTAGATATTCTGATTCATGTGTGGAATAGAAATACAAATGAACAGAATATATTGATTTCTCTGTATGCAATTTTATCATTTCAGTAATAAAATTTAAGTCTTTTCACAAGCATTCACAATCTGTTATTGTGAATTGACTGACTGTTCATCAGTCAGGAATGTTGTATGTCTGGCAGAAAAAAATAAAAGAGGGAAGGAGAAGGGTGAAGTGTTGGATGGAGTCCAGAGCAGAGATGAAGGAAAGAAGGGGAGGACCCACAGGACCATGCCACCTTAGCAGGCCACTGCCTTCCTAAAAAAAGGGGGATTTTTCCCTCTATCTTCCAAAACGGTGTCATTATTCAGTCCTGATAGATGAGATGAAAGAGGCAGTCTCATTCTGAAGATCTCACTAGAGAGTCTGGAGAGCCCCATGAGACCAAGCAGCAATGTTAAAGATGTATTCACAGAACATTATTCACAGAACATTATTCTTTTAATGCAGTAGGGCAGCAGGTGTAAGGTAAAATTTAGCAAACCATGAGAATCTGAAGACAGGATCTGATAATGGGAAATGTCAAAAAAACTCTACAAATAATAGGTGCTAAGACCTCCATTTATAAAACTAATGCGTGAAAGCTGCAACTGGCTGGAAGGAAGCCTTGCAAGGCGAGTGGCCAATATTGCCTTACTTCAGGGACTTAGTTCATACAGAGTTGCAGAATGGTTGAGATTGGAAGGGACCCCTGGAGATCATCCAGTGCAGCCCCCTGCTCAAAGCAGCATCACCTAGAGCAGGTTGCCCTGAAATTGTATCCAGTTGGGTTTTGAATTCCTCAAAGGATGGAGACTCCACAACCTCTCCATGTAACCTGAGCCAGTGTTCAACCACCCTCCCAGCAAAAGTTTTTTCTTAAAGAATTTCCCATGTTTCGACCTGTGTTTGTTGTATCTTGTCCTGTCACTGGCTGCCACTGAGAAGAGTCACGCCCTGTCTTCATTACATCTTTCCATCAGACATTTGTAAGCAGTGATAAAATTTCCCTGCCCCAAGTTTTCTCTTCTCTGAGCTAAATAATCCCAGCTCTGTCAGTCTCTCACCGTATGAGAGACAAGCCAGTCCTTTAATCATCCTTGTGGCCCTACACAGGACTCACTCCAATAACTCCAGGTTTTTCTTATTCTGGGGAAACACAGAACTAGATGCAGTAGTCCAAATGTGGCCTCACCAGTGCTGAGTAGAGGGGAAGGATCACCTCCCTCAACCTGCTGACAACTATCTTCTTAACACAGTCCAGGACACTGTTGGCTTGCTTTGTTGCAAGTGCACATTGCTGGCTTATGTTCAGTTTGTTGTCCACTGATACCTATAGGTCCTCCTCTGTAAAGCTGATTTCCAGCCAGTTGGCCCCCAGCCTGTACTGGTACATGGAATTGTTCCTTTCCAGGTGCAAAACTTTCCATTTATCTTTGCTGAACATCACAAAGCTCATGTCAGATCATTCCTCCAGCCTGTGAAGGTCCCTCTGAATGGCAGTGTGACCATCTGCCGCATTGGCCACTCCTCCCAATTCTGTATCAACAGCAAACTTGCTGAGGGTGGACTCTGCTCAGGTCATCAATGAAGAGGTTAAATACTATCGGACCCAGTATTGACCCTTGGGGTACTCCACTAGTAACCAGCCTCCAGCTAGACTTTGTGCCTCTGATCACAGCCTTCTATGCCTGGCAGTTCACCCTTTTTCCAATCCACCTTGCTGTCCACTTATTTAGTCCATAGTTTAGCTTTTGTATGGGGATATTATGGGAGACAGTGTTGAAAACCTTACTAAAATTGAGATAAAGAACATCCACTGCTCTCCCCTCGTCCACCAAGCTAGTAATCTGTCTCACCATACAAGGTGCCAGGTTGGTCTTGATACCTAACAGTGCCATGGGATTTTTTTTGTTTTAACAAGATTTCACTTTTGTCCTAAGGACTCCTTGTTTTCATTATCTGCAGCATATTTTAGTTACTTGGGAAGACTCAGAAATAGAAAAGTATGCTTACAAGAACATTTTTTGAAGTCAAACCTCACAGAAGTTCTCCCAAAGTTTTTATGCTTTGCACAAGGATGGTTTGCCACATTGCCCATGCAGAGGTATAGTAAGTTTTATGAAAGGTAAGAGCAAAAGTCTCATAAGCCAGAATGACAAAGACATTTCTATTAAATACAAACTCATTCCCAGACTCTTCCGTCTGTTCTAATAGACAAATACTTTCAAGAAAATCAATCAGAGGAAATGTTTGTTGATGAGTAGAGGAATTTTCTCTCCATTACAACAATTCCTGTAGAAAATTCCCCTGCTAATAATTGGAGATCAGAAAAGAGAACTGAAAATAAATAGAGAACTAGAAAAAACTACAACTATTTTTTTTGTAAGTTAGGACTCATTGAACTACACTTGAGTGCAAAAGGCAACTGTAAACAAACTGTGCAAATGTTGGACAGAAAAAGGTCTGAGCTTTTAGGATTTCAATTTTATTTCACTATTACTTGGAGTCATCCATCAACAAGTACTTCTGTGTTTGACAGTCACAGCATCACTCATATCTGAACAAGGTGTCTATACTGCAATGGCTACTAGCTGCTCTAAGTTTAAGTACTCAGCTAGCTTTAAAATTAGCCATGATAGAAGTTAATGAAAGTTCTGCCACAATAGATGCAAGGTCTGCAAGACCAGCTTCTTGCGTGTCTTGTGCCACATTGATGTGCCTTTTAGACAAGTTATAAATGAAGCCAGGAAGGAGAACATCACAGAAATAAGTTTCAGTACAGTTCTGGCAGTTTTGCATATGTATTAAATTTCAGACTATTCTTGTTAACGCAGTTAAGTTTAAATACAGCTTGGAGAGAGCCATATGAGATGCATTCGTTTCAGTGTTGCTAGGTGGCATGACCAGATATCCAGGAAGCAGAACAGCTCATCTAACTGCCATCCATCTACTTATGCCTGCAAAATTCATATATGCTTTTCTGAGAGGGATGAGGCTATACAGGACTGCCCACAGTTGACAGAGACAAACAGGACAGTACAGAAAAACTTATATAGTTCCATGTTGCTCTGCTGATGGAAACCCAGGCATGTTTTTCCTGAGATTACATTCTGATTCACTTCCACCAACATCCAAGAAGGCTGTTAGCCCTCATGTGGAGGTAACAAGCCCTGCTGAAAGGCTGTTCAAGGTGAAGGCCAGAACTGGTGGAAATCAAACAAATCATAAGCAATGGCAACGTCATCTTGTATTTCCTAGACAGAACACAGAAAGGCAAATCCAGAAAAACTTGCCAAAACAACACCTTTTCAGAAACTGCTGACAGTGAAGCCAAGGAAAAAAAGATGGACTTCAGAACCCAGACTAAAGCTATAGCAATTTGCTAGAATTCTTTCAAAAAAAGCTGAATCCTATCCACACTCTTACCGTTCTGTCACACGGACCTCTATTGGCAACGTTATTCTGAGAAAAAGGTATGTAGTGTTGATGCAAACATTGAGGAGGAAACTGTGTTTCAGATCAGTGAAACAGTGAGATAAGGCCACAAAAGGGAATCCCCTAGAAATAAGAAGCTGTGAGGTAGATTCAAGGTATCCCAATAAAAAAAAAAAAAATCCATATTTTGTCATGCTCACATATGCTATAGAGTCACTATGAGTCACTCAGAAAAATGAAAGTGAGATCACGTGTATCTTATTTTTTGGATATGTAATTGATAAAGCTTACTGCAACATCTTACAATGACTGTGAAGCCAGACTCAAGCCAGGACTGGCTGAATAAGGAATTTGGGGGATATTTCAATCAAGAAATGTTAGGCATGAAGAGAAGAAAAATCACCTAATTCCCTACCAGATCTTGTGATGTTTTATACCCAATAACTAGGACCAAGGAAGCAAAATCCCACATGAACAAGCACATCCCATATAAAACAAGAGTAGTTCTTGTCAGCATAGATTAAAAAAAGCACAGAGATACCAATTCTCTTTCTCAGAAAGAGATAGAGAAAGGTACATGAGGCATCTCAGGCAACAGAAACAGGAGAGGTACCTTCTAAGGTAAGAATTCCAGCTTCATTAAAGAACTGGAGTCCTCAGTGGTTTGATTGAACAGGCAGTATCCAACAGGCTTTACTTTTGAAAGGCTGGATCCCCAACCAAGCAACCTGCATTCCCTCATGGCATTACAACTTTTTTTAACTGAATGAGACAGAGATTCTCTTAGAGCTTAATGTATTTACAGGTAACTAATATTCACACTGCTTATTTCCACCAATATATATCTCTGCATGTTCATTTCCCTCCCCACTTGAATTTTGTAGACCAGTTCCGATCAAACTCCATGTTCATTGCCTCGTGGGAAGGGGCAGCCAAAGAAAAAAAAATTAGAGTTCTCACTGTGAGAAAGAAGGTAGCATGAGTTCCCTTTTTATTAGATATCAGAGAATCTAACCTGACACATAGCCTATACCCCCTCACAGATAACGCAGCCACAAGAAGCCACATTTCCTTCATTCCCCTGCTCACAAAACTGCTTGTCTGATTTGGAGATTATTATAGACTACTACTTGTTTTATCCATTACGGAGTCCATACTGCTGCAATGCGAGTTCCAGTAAGAGGGCTATTTCTTTAACGTTTTCCAGATAAATTACAGAAGAAAACGGTGTTAACTGCCAACAGAGAGTCAGATGTTCTCACCTCCCGAGTCTCCAGCATCAAACGAATGCACTTTTGAGACCTACAGGAAGGGCTCAGTGGGGACTAACACAAACTCATGTGAACTCACATAGCAGTAAAAGGATCCACATAAATAGATGAAGTCCTATATAAACAGGCTTGATTGTTCACGATGCCCTTGCCACCCATATGTTAGTATTGAGAAGTTCTATTAAGTATATCGGTATTCTCACAGGGCTGCTACAAAGATATTGAAGCCTGCTTGGGGCCATAAGGTGGTCTGAACCAGACAGGCAATAAAACACTGTAGTACTCTTACTAGGCCAAATAACTCAGTACATTCAAACAAATATTATAGAAAGCAATTATTTCTATTGCCAGCAAAGGTAAAATTGAAGGAGTAGCAAAGACTTTCTGGCTGAACATCAATACTTGCTGCACTATGTCACTAACGTGCTTCAGAGCTACACACAGCGGGTCTGTCCTACCAGCAAAATAGCTTTGTTCTTAGTTCACAAAGTAGTGCTAATAATGAATGTTTATTACAGCGGCAGCAAACGGCTCCCTGGAGGCTTTTTCTTATCTTTTAATAGGGGAGACTTTAGTCTCTTTTTGTTTGAATTCACACAGAAAAACTAGGAGCATTAAACACATTCAATAGCGTTCACTCATGTGCAGCTTTAAAAAGAGATTCTACAAAATCTCACACTGGGAAGCTGCCTCTTTTGACCAAAAAGAAGGCTCCATGGCATGTACTGCATTTCCCTTTAGGTAACATCACCATCAACCTTGTTTGCACACAGTCAGACCTGTAAAAGAAGGTTGGCACTGGTAACCTGGCAGGGCAAAGGTGCCTCCTCCCCCCTGCTGCTCCTTTCAGTGCAATGAAGGACGCTTCAGTCTGTCAACTCTTATATTCCTAGGACCAGGAGGGAACATTTCAGGATAGCCACACAGCACAAAAATTCCTTAGTTGCATTCTTCTGGCATTTTGACCAGCTGTTTAATAGGACAGTCTGCTTTACAAAAGGTCAGGGCATCAGGACTTTATTTAGTACTGCAGGGACCAAGTATTATAAAAACATCTTAGACATCTCTTTTTTTTTTTGTTAAGAAGCTTGCCTGCCATAGCTGCTTTGCCCACTGTGTTTATTTAGGTCCACAGGTCTTGGAAACACATAGCATCCTCTTTCCATTATCAAATTGGCTAAATGGGACAGGAAACCAGTCAAAACAGCAGGGAAGGACAGACTGTATTATCTCCAGAATACCCACAGACAGCTGGGATAAAAAGGAAGACATGATAGAGCAAACATGCATGCAATTGCAATGCACCACAGTAGTTGGCTTGGTGCTCAGTGGTCATTACTGGTGCTATTTTCTATTTAGAAAGCTACCATATTCTAATGATAAAACCTATCTCCTCTCCATTACAGAGCAATTATGAAAGCATCTGCCCTACTATTAAATTAACTACAGTCTAAGGCTTCTGTTTTTAACTTTTTTCCTACTTTGGTAAAGCTATGCAAACAAGGATCCCTGCACTTCAAAATATGGCTGGTCCTCTGCTCTTTAGGATTTGCCTCTGCATTTGAACTCTTGCCAGTAAGCAGCACTTATGCTTGAAATTTCTAACAAGGTGATTAGGACCCAAATGATGACAGGTGTTATTTGTATTTTAAAGGTAGTGATTACGTTCATTTGACAAAAGTCTTCTTTAATGGGGATAGGATACGCTGGAGTCTTGTCGTCACCATGTACTATTGCTGCTGCAGACGTGTCTCCTTTTCTATCTATGTTGAGGTCAGTGTCTGCTTCTAGATCAAGTAATCTTTGTTCTGGAACAAGAAGAGTCCCTATAAATGAGCCTGAAAAGTCATATATAGCTCCAGGAAGATGTACACAGAATAATTTTTCACCCTCTCAACTTTACTGTGGAAGAGAATTGGGTTTGATTGCCAGCATTGCTGCCATGTCAGAAGTCTGTTTAGTTTCACCGGTGCTTGCCAAAGGCTTATCTGTATCTGACTGTAGACATGAACATCCCCTGATTTAAAGGAACTTTAGATCGGTGCTTTGTATCAAGATCATATCGTACCACTGTGCTGCCACTTCAGAAAGTCCAGCATATCAGGTTCACTGAATGTATTAAAAGAATAAATAATTCATTAAATCAATATGCCTTCTACCATTGCCACACAGTGCTACAATAGAGTAGCTTCATATTAATGCCCTAATTATAAACACTTTTGCAGGATTAACAAGTGTTTAAGAAACAATTTAATGATTAATCAATTCCTAGATTAATGAAGTCCAGAAAGTCTATAGCTTTGTTATAGATGTATTCTGCTATACCTACAATTGATACAATGTATAGTGCTAAGGTTTGTAACATCTATTATTTGTGTATGTCATCGGAAAAGCATTTAGAAATGAAACATCTATACAATATTAAAACCAAGAATCTGTTCTACTCTATAGAGGTTCCTTCACCACGTCTTTATTATACTGGTATCAAAGTCCTACCATTTCATGCCTCATACTGCCAGTTCACTCTCCCTCTTCCCACGCACCCTTAGGGAACAGTGTTTGTCAGTGAAGGATTTTGACTTTCAATGAGAATTTATTCACTTTCTCTCCTGCAAATCTTAAAGACCATTAAGAGAGAGAGACTTGTATTTTTTCCTGCTCAATCTGTTCCTTAGCTCTTTTACATATGTGGAAATCTGCAGCAGAGTAAAAGCCCTGTCCTTATAACACCATCATCTGTTGCCATACAATGCTGCTCTTCAACATGAGATGAATTCTGACAGTGCTTGTGCAGACACAGCCCCCACAGGGAAACTAATGTTCATGTACAAGTTAAAAAAATTCAGAATTGCCAACTGTTTTATCATAGCTGTAGTAAGTTTACTCACATTAACTTCCTCATCACAGAAAGAAGGTAATACTGGCACTTTGACCAAAAGGTTGAGCTTCACCTCTATTAGTTAAACACACTCATAAATCACAAGACCAGATTATAAAAGTTGCTACACAGATATAATGGCCATTGTGAAGCATTTGTAGTATTGTACAACAGCCTCATTTTTAAAATAAACAGCAATACAAAGCCCATGCTATATGAAGAGTGAACTGGTTAATGTAGAAACATAAAAAAGTAGAAATCAGTGGGAAGCCAACCTCCAACAGAGGTATTGTCTAACAGGATTTTGTGAGGCTCAGACCGAGTCTTTACTACAGATCTAAAAAGCACATCTGCTAAAACCGTAGATGACAAAGACTAACAGAGTTCTACAAAGTGGTGGGCTGCATTGTGAAGAGACTCAGATAAGCAACTGAGCAGAGCTCTTACCGCTGTTGGGACAGAGAGCTAACGGGCCCAGTAAGGGTCACCCTGGGGTCAAAGGAATTGTTTTATCTTTGAGTACAATATCAGTTAGGTGATTAGCACTGAATTATTGTTCTTTCCCTTTTATTTTAGGACATAGAAAATAATAAAATCATAGAATAATCTCAAATTCATTCATTCATAGAGGGAAATACCTTTCAGTGAAAAACCTATAGTATACATTTTGTTTACTATACCGTGGTTGGCTCTGACAAACTCATGACTACAAAATGAAGCTTAAGGCCCAAATTTGTATCTGTGAAGAGTATTAACACTTGTAATAAACTAAAGAAGGAGTCAGAGTCTATATTTCAGAAGTCATTTTGGCAAAAACTAGATGCTATTTGGAGGATACACTAGTGCTAAGCTCTTCAACTCAGTTCAGCCAGTGATGATTTATGGACTAATATACTCAAGCATTTAGAATAAATAATCTAATAGTCCCATCTCACCTTGAGTTCTTCACATTCTTCTTTACAGCAAGAAGAATTGTTTCAAAGATTAAAATGCCAATGGATAAGATTGTCACAGACCTTATTTGCTTGTACAAAGATAAACAGTCCCGTGTCTAACTCCTCACAGCTGCAGTAAATCTTAATCTGGTAGAGCAATAAACTGCCCATCTCTTGCTATGAGCAAGAGAACAGAAAAGGAGAAAAATGTTCCGGCTTTCTTCTCCTCTTGTGCAAGACTGGGTATGATAGTCACAGGAAGCTGTAAGCTTCTCCTCTTTAATGGAAGAGGACATTTGGGCTCAAGGCACGAAAACACCCTTCAAAAAGGCAGTGATGCAAAAGGCTGCAGCAGACTGTGACGTTGCTGCATTTTCCCTTCTGGGGATTGTGTTTTTACAAACCAAACACATCATCTCCCACTTCAGGTGCTCTACATAGTTACATACTGTGTCCTCGCACTCCTAGAGCTCCATGCTGTGAGGTGAAAGATGCACAGTGTGCAGCACTGAAACCTAAGGACTCAGTCTGGGTATCCAAGCTTCAGCAAGAGTGCTCTGCAAAGTTTCCAAAAGCCACATTTCTGAAATTCTTGAAACCACGTTAAAGGTACAGTCATGGATCCTATTAGAGCCTTTTATGGGTAAGTATGAGATTACTTACCATTTAGAGCATACTAATGACTGAAAACACCACATTAGATTAAGAGAATGTTTTCCTGGCATTTACGATTACAGAAAACAAACAAATAATCACTCCCTGTTGTCAAATAAACAAGGCAGTATATCAAAGACATTTCTTTTTACACTAATACAACGGCTAAGACAAGCACTAGTGCTTGCATATTGAGCCACAGTTTAATTTGCAAAGGTGTCAGGTTTTCCTCTTAGAATGATCTTCAGGCTATTCTGACAAGTCGGAAGCACTGACAGTTCACCATGAGTGCAATTGCCCACTTATCCTCTTCAGCGAGGTGTTTAGAATATTGATCCTTTCCTTTACTTGCCACAAGTATAATTGCTTTCCTCATAAAAGCAATTTTAAACCTCAATCTTAAATACGAAAGTTCCCTTTTCCCATTACTAGAATGCTATCTGTAAGGTAAGATACTCGGTTAAAAGTATTATAAAGAAATATACAAAAGTAGAGAAAAAAGAGATTGCTTCATAAGGCTGTGCACGTATACACACACAAGTAAAACACACACAGATCACATATGTGCTCCCTGAAGGAACAGAGAACAGCAAAATATAGTCTACATCTATCTACCACATCTACCCATTCACAGACAGTTCAAAACATCCATGACTAAACATGACTGGGGCTACCAGATTTTCTGTTGAACTATAGCATATTGTAGCACAGAAGAATCTCAAACCCAAAATCTGTTCTTGAGATATTTTTGAGATTCAGAGTTCATTTTTTCATTTCCTGCTTTATTCTCCCCTCCATTTTCCACCTCCTAGGTAAAAAAAGTTGTGAGGAAAGAAGCACAAAACTATTTCTTAAATTACTTCAATAAGAATTTTCATCCTGTTCCCTGATGTAAAAAAACAAAGAAAAAAATAAAAAGGAGAGGTGGCAATGAAGAAATAGCGATATCAAAAAATAGCGTAATGAGATATTTCTATTGGAAGTCAAATGAAAAATATTTCTGTTCTTGTTTAGTCACTTTGAATATCTGAGGATTATTGTCTCTGATTATTCTTATCAACTTCTCTACAACTTTGATTAAACAACTGTTGATTTCCAGCCTTCACTGTAGTTCTTTAATGCATGGCTTTGAAAGTTTCTTGGTCTTTGGGAGATGCTGAGTATTTGTGGGTTGGAATGCAGGTGGATGTCAGCTCCATGCTCACATCAATCCTTAAGTGGAACAAGTGTGATTGGGACAATAAGTCAACCACAGAAAACAGGTTAATCTAATATGAGGTCTAATTTTTTAAAAAAAAAAATCACTTCAATCTTCTCATAGCTCATGTTTTGCATCTCATTCACAGAGCAGAAAATTAGATTGATAATAAAGCAACATTAAAATGCTTAAAGACTGAGATCCTATAGGAGCTGACATATTCACTCTTATAAAACTCACAGCTTGACGTTAGGTCAAGCACTATGACTAAAGCTTGCGTAACAGTAACACTTTGAATATCCTACAGAGATTTGCCATGCTTGTAACTTTGTGTGAAGGCATTACCTCTCCAGGTCAGAAGGATCAGCCTTTTCTCCTTAAAAGTTTCTTTAGCGAAATAGTCCAGGAGTATCATGAAAGCCAATGGCCATTATTTAAGTGTCTTCATCCAGATGGATGTTTGGAAAGACATCAATTCCCCTTGCTCTAGACATTTGCACTGAGTGCTCAGTGTTGTGTTCACCATCCCCTCTGGCAAATCTGTCTGCCACATATGGTGGGGATCACAGAATCCTGAAAATTCAGCAACTTGCACGTCAAGCCACAAGCTGTCACTGATACAGAGGCTAAACAGAGCTTTTATGAAAAGCTGCACATCTGGAAAGCATGGAATCATTGATTCATAATTTAGTACATCAAGGTTAGGTAGGTTTTAATAGAAAAACCTCAGAGCTTTAACAGAGACCCATCTCTGGAAATATTGTCTGGACTTCATATCTGGCATTGTTATGTTTGGGTGATACTCATGTAAACTGAGGATTTGTGAATATTATGGGAAAGTGTTATATACCGGATATCTTACTGGCAACGCACAGCTTTAAAGGTTTATATGTAGCAATAATGAATGATATAAACCACATGTGATACAAACCACATGTATGTATATAAACACACATTCATTTTCCTATGTTTTTTTTAAGCAAGCTAGGTGTTACAGATGCCTTCGCCATTAAGGGACTCATATATTGCCAGATATTTTACTCATGGTTCTAAGAACCAGTCCAGCCAAAAAACAGTTTGGTATCTTGTCAGCATCCTGACAGCAGACAAAATTCGATGCCTAAAGAATATAAGAACAAGTCAAGTACATTGCTATAATTCTCTTCAGAATTTCCCCAACTCTCACAGTCTGCAGCTTGAATACTTCCTGAGCCAGAGGTGTTTTTAAATATTCAGCTGCTGTCAGCGTTTTTTTGCTCCATGGAATTCTCCAGTCTCCCAGTTCCACAGCTTAGCTTCACATTGGATAAAGAATCATCTCCTTTCACTTTGAACCTGGCAACTGTTGATTTCATTTAACACTCCTTTAGTTCTTTTACTGGAGAAGGTAGTGAATAACTGATCCCTCTTCATCCTCTCCATGCCACGTGCCATGGAAATCAAAATCACAACTTACATTGGCAAAAAGGGCCAGGAACCAAATAGACATCATGATCTAAGTCTGTTCTCTTGACATCCAGGTTGAGGAACATGACAGATTGTTTCCTGAACCTAACCTTTCTGAAGAACAGCTGTACTGGAGTCGTATACCCAAGTATCTACTCCAGCAACCTGTCGTTGTCAGTAGCTACAACAGGATGCTCAGGGAAAAGTAAGAAAATATGACAAACATTTCTCTTCTATGCTTTTAGCTTCTAGCAGTCTTTACTTCCAACCTGATGTGGTAGTAATTGTGATGATATTAATACATTCATTATTCTAGACCCAGAAGCACTTCACACACTGTGGGCTGCCGTAGCAAGTTTATGGCACAAAGAACGGACATGTGTAGGTGGCAGATGAGAGCAGAACCAGTACTGAATGCAGAGCTGTTTGCTTTCCCTGCACTGTGGAGTTGGCTCTGCACAGCTTAACTGGGAGAGAGAAGGGATAAATTTTGTTTAGAAGAAACTACTCTGTGCTCAAAAGAGTTTTTGCTTTTATGAAGGGTAAATCAATTTTGAGGCATCTATAAATGTACAGAATGGCTTGTTTCAAACTCAGTGTTAACTTGCAGGAAGCAACAAATCTTTTTTAATTAATAAGATTCCCAAATACTCATGTAACCACTTTGTGCACAGACATAAAATATCAATTTTGAATTCTCAGAGTCAGCTCCAAAAAAGGAGCAACCCACATGAATTGACACTACCGAAGAAGAGCTTGCTATCACATTCACACTGAATGAGACACTGGTAAGAAACTTGGTACAGAATTTGTCCAGGAGAGCATAATTCCACAGGAATGTTATTTACAGTGAACCTCATCAAAAGTTGTTCATGTTCAAAGGATAAATCTTACTTCTCAATTCTAAGCTGCCATATTTACCATCTGGGGTGCATAGCTCTGACAATTTTGTACTCTATCTATTGGCACTTGATTTTTTATTTTTTTTTTAAATGTCACCAAGCAATATTTTACAAGCATTTGCATTCTCAGCGTAGCTGCACACAGGCTCAAAGACGACCGGTTTTGTGCCATCTCCTGGAAAAAACAGCTTCAGCATTTCTTGCAGCTCTATTTAATCTAAGATATGTAATTTTAAACTGAGAACCCTGTTTTGCAACTGCATAGAAAAAAGACAGAGCTTAGAAATTTAACTTTTTTTTCCCCCCAAGTTTCTGTCAGGATTTTTCAGGAGTTTTAATAATCATTATAGGAAGCTTGTGAATTATAACCAGAAAAGAAGTCCCTGGAGTTAATCAGAAACAACTCCACTGAAATATTTGTTTGTCAAAGAACCTTAATGTTTATGTTTTCGTATAAAGAATTAAACCTAAAGATCCCTGTTGGAGGTAAATTTTAATTGCCACTAACTTTGCTAAAGAATTTCTCTATCTTGCTGTTTAGTTCTTTTTTTACTACAAATGCCATCTATCTAAAGCTGACTTGCTACAGCTCATCAGGATTCTTAAGCAACAGACATACAGACTTTGTAAATCAGAACTCATTTTATTCATGCTGTGTGTACTTCTAGCTGTAAAATATTAAAGCAGGACCTGTAGACAGGTGAACAGTTAAAGAAGAAACTAAAAACCCATGCAGTTAGACTCTGCTCAAATCAGTCACACAAACTTCAGGACCTAGAGTATACTGGACTCTTAAAATTTGCATAAGTCCTTCCTTTTGTCAAGGATGCTCTCATCTGAGCTGTCCCACTAAAAGGCCTCACCTATGGTCTAATCCACCACGGCATCACTCTTAATTCCTATAGTTTCAGCAGTTCCTTGATATTCATAGATGTGGTGCAGATCAGTTCCTCAACAGAAAATTCTCATCATTCTCCCACAAAAAAGTAAATCCTCCTTGTTTATTTGAGTCCAGCTTTGATTCCTTAGTGAACATAAAATTCAGCTGAACAAATCTGCTGCTACCACTGGAAATTTGCCAGTGAAGATGGCAAAGGGAAGAAGGAAAGAACATTCAGCTGTCTTAATCTGGGCCTCACCATATAAATATACTCATGTTTTAATTGCCACTTTATTATTCAGAAGGGAGAAGAACTGAAAAAGCTCTTCATGCTTCAGTGAAAACTATAATACTACTGGTATCTTAACACGGCAAAGAAGAACTTTTGTTGCATTCATTATTTGTTCAAAGGGAGAGCATAGTTCAAGCATGCAATTTATTCAGAGAAGATATTTTATTAAATCAGTTAGCTCTTTCAAAAGAATGTGACACCAAGAAACACACTGACAAAAGACAGCTGATCCTCATCTTACCTTCACATTCAAAAAAAAAATCTCCCAGTGATGCAGTTGGAAAGCCACACACCTGAACACTGCAAGTATGAGATGCCATAAGGACAAGGGTAACAGTAAGTTAAGGCTGGGTGCTTGGCATTCCATATGGCAGCAACCTCAGATCAGGTAAAGTTGACTCTGGTATCAGCAATGCCTATGATATGGGAATCTCCTCAGAGCGTTCTCAGCCAAACGGATGCTTTAGTGTCCTTTGTACCCTGAAAATTTAAGGAACCTAGCAACCTCTTCCCCATTCTTAGTTTAGGCACCTCTTTTTTTTTTTTTTTTTGAAAGAAAAAAAAAAATTGTTCCTTGGTTTCCTGAAATCACTGAAAGACAAGTTTGAATTTCTAAGTCAGAGGTTATATTTTCTGTGCAGTTAGAGCTATCACCCAACAAACAACTGAACATATATCCTCCTTACTTCTGTATGATGTCATCAACTTGTCCAATGCATCCCTTAAACTGTATATTGGTCTGAAAATCATGACAAAAATGCCACCTTGCTAAGCCCAAGGCCATTTAATGAACAAATCAAAGACAGGAATGTGTCTACTGAGGCCCAGATTCTACGGACATTGACTTAACCGGATCAATTTTGCTCTTAAGCAATTTAATGGGTCTATCCCTCACAAAGTCACCTAGGTGAATAAAATATTCATAAGAACAGGATAATACCAATTTCCTGAATAATTTTCCATTCCCTAGCAGGGCTGGGTGTTATCATTTGATTATCTATAATTTAACTATGATTTTATTAATGTAGGAAATAAATTTATCCATTCAGCAGGCAAGCCTGTTGATAAGCTTTGAGTTTGTCTTCTTGTTCATTGTATTTTAACTAGATACTTCCCAAAAGGCTTTAAAATGTTCAAGTGTAGAGACCGGATTTAAAGAACAGACTTGCATAGTACAGCTGAAGTTGGAAGATGACCAGGTCCAATCACCCTGCACTCAAAGCAGGGTGGACTACAACAGGTTGCTCAGGTTTTGAGGACATCTAACAACCAAGACTCCACAACTTCTGAGCAACCTATTCCAGTGCTTGTCCACAATTTAAAAGCAAAACAAACTGTTCTTATGTTTAAATGGAATTCCCTGTAATTTCCTGTATTTCAGTTTGCAGCCATTTCCTCTTGTCATACTCTCTTGTCCAGGGAACCACTGGGAAGAATCTGGCTCTGTCTTTTCTTCTCCTATTAGATGTTTAGACACCTTGATAAGTTAACCCTGAGCCTTCTCTTATCCAGACTAAACGGTCCCAGCTCTCATCCTCTCCTTGTATGAGAGATGCTCCAAGCCCTTATTCATTTTCATGGTTCTTCACTGAATTTGCTCCATTATGGCCATTTCTCTCAGACCACAGCACCCAGCACTGGGGCAGAGCACTCCAGATGTGGCCCCACCAGCGCTGAGCAGAAGTATCATCTCCCTCAGACTAGCAACTCCATTTTTAAGGCAGCCCAGGATGTTGTTGGCATTCTAGTTGCAAGGGTGCGTTTCTGGCTTGTTGCCCATCAGGACCCCCTAGGTCCTTTTTCACCAGCACATTTACTTTTGATTTCACATTCCAAATTTCTGTCTTAAAAGACAAGTGCCAATAAATGTCTTATCTGTTCATACCCTGCATTACCTGTAGCACTCTTCAGCCTCAAAGTGGCTAAAAACTTCAATGTGAACTAAGTCAGCAAACATGCTTTTAAAAAGCCTAGCATAGCTACAGGTACAAGAACAAAATGATATAAGAGTAATTTTTATTGTACAGTTAATTTTCATTGGAAGTAGTAAGGCTTCTATATGGTTATAAGCATATCTGCATGGTAATGTTTACATGGCATGTTCATGCGCTAGGCTGAGTTATCAGTGCCAATAAATCAGGCATACTTTCTTCCATCAGCTAAAGATCCATTGAAATATGAAAATATTTTCCTGGAACAACAATTCCTAGGATTCCCCCCTCCCCTGACTTAGTTTCACAGATAATAGTCCTTAGGCAGAAAGCAACAAGGATAACATTCAGACAATACAATAGGAAGGGGGAGGAGGAAAATTCATCCTTATTTGCTTCAGTTTTAAAGGAAGCCAAGCTCCTAAATGCTTCAGTGAAATTTGTGGATGATCTACTTCAGTGTATTTTAATACTCAGATTGCCGTAAATGCCAAAGAACTGTCACAATACCATCAGTAGGACTGTTTGGTTATCCAGGCTTATTCCCATTTCATTGGGAACATCTGGAGCTAGGAACCAGTGCAAACAGCAATGAAATTTTCTCTAACAGATGCTTAAATAGAGAACAGAATTAAAAATACAGATGTCTAACAATGCAGATATTTAATTGAGAGAATAAATATTGTGCTGGAGTGCTTGTGTTCCTCTCTTTTTGGCCTCTCCCTGCAGAAAGTTAAATATTGCTGTATCCAGCCATAGCTCCCACTGCTGAATCTTGGAGCGAGTTTAGCCCTGTATTCAGAGCCCTAGAAATACTCAGTCTTGTGAGCTCTTCAGCCCACACTGTTATTAGCAGCTCACCTTTTCCCATGACAGCTTGCTTAGTCCCCTTCCCCCAAATATTACAGTAATTCCAGAAAACCGATTTCATAAAACAGTTCCAGTATTACAGAATATTTCAAAACCACAGGACATTGGTTCCTAAGCGCTCTTGAAAATTCTACCCACACTTACTTCTTTGCTAAACCTACAGCAAACAAATGTGCTTCTAATTGCTCAAAAATAAAATAAAATAAGATGGATCTGAAAAAAAAAAGAACTGGACTGCTAGGTTCATAGTTCTGAAACTGCCACCTGGGCATGTCTGAAATACAGGTTGATAAGTACATTAAGTACCAAGACAGAAAACAGTGTGAAGACAAATGCTGACCATTTAAAACAAAGTACTTTTCTTCCCCAAGTCTTCTTTTTACTATTACTTTAAGCGCACTAACAATCCTTTCTGCCTCAGCAGATCCAGGAGGACATTATTTACAACTGATTTCCACAACTGCCAGGAACTTTTGGAAATTACATCCACTAAGAACTTTAACACAGAACAGCGGAGAGAATCTGACATTGAAGCCATACACATGGCTTTAGAAGCCTCTTAGGACAGTTTTTGGTACAAAGCACCTGCCGTTCTGGGCATATTCTTACGCAGTGTGTGGCCATTTTCCTTTTTCAATTAATTGTGCTTGAGATTAGTGTCACGAAAACAGCAGTCAAGAACCTTTGCTATATTTATGCTTCGCATTTAGCACTCAAAGACTACAGTTTACTCAAAAAATAAGATCAGAAAGAAGTTTTTGCTACTACCATTATTCTGTCCATCACAGGTTATGGTCAAAAAGGCAAAGCTGAAGACACAAATGGGGGTGCTGCATGCAATTGCGCGGGCTGCAGGTTTGAAAGACTGAGAAACAGGCAAGTTCTGCACTGAAGGAAACTATTTGAAAAATCATGGCAAATTTGCCAGCACAGGAACATTAAAAAAAAAAAACAACCCAACCACGAGAGGGGTGTATTGACTGTCCACAGTATGATTTGCTGGGAGTTAAACCTTCCCTGTGTCCACATACAGCAGACTCATCCTCCCTACCTTGCAGGAATGACCAGCTTTAGCCTTTTATTTTCTTTTTAAATTAAAAAAAACCAAGACTCTTCCAACATAATAACATCCTTTTTTTTTTTTTATCATAAATGTAATTACCTTTCACAGAAGTAGACTGAAGCATCTCATGACTTATTTTATTCTTGCAGGGCTCTTTTTTCCTCTAGACTCCTCACCATAGCTACAGACCTTCTCAGAAATGCTCCTTGTAGGAAATCTTCACAGCTGAGGAGAATAACAACAGAAAACACCGTGTTTAAGAGGGATTGTTGGAGTACACAGTGCTGTCAAAAACTTACTGCCAAAGACAATTTGTACAGGCACATAAAAGCTAGATCAGATTCAGAGGGGTAAGTACTTAACAATTGGAACTCTTCCTCTCCTTTAATATTATCCTTTTTTCTTCATTTAGATTCATTGCAGATTTTCTTATCCTTTTTCTATAAGAGGACATCCTAATTTGTTTGAACTTTGTACTTGTGACAAGAAGAGAGAATAAAACTGACAGCCCTCCAGTTTCATTTTACCTGCAGGAGAGCAGCAGGAGCAGAGCAGCTCCACAAGGGATAACAAGTCAGGAACCAAAGGTGACCACAACACTGGAAGTGTCCTCACTCACCATGGCACGTTCCCAGAGGGTTCGAACATGGCAAGCAGCATGACGGTAACAGCAGGGTCCATTGATGGTCCCAGACAAGGCAAGGTCCAGGGTCCAACCACAGGGACCCCACACAGGACATAAGGCCAGAGACAGGGCTAGAAATAATGCTGCAATATGGGTCCAATATCCATCTAAGAGAAAGGACTAGGGACAAGCTACTTAAAATACTGGCCCAAGATCCCTCAAGGAAGCAAGACCAGAGACAGGACTAGAGACAGGTATACCTGTTACACAACTCAGGCCAGGACTGAAGGCCCAAGCCTGAGCTTAAATGGAGCTCTTGGGATTGCGAGCAGATGGCATGGATGGAGGCCCCAGGTGGGTCTGGTCAGCAGCAATAAGGACAATTAGTGCCCTCATGTCCCATTCATAGTCAATGGCTCAATGTCAGATTATGAATGGTGCTAATACTCAGCATCTTTCCCAACAACTTAAATGATGGCACAAGATTCACCCTCAGCAAATCTGTTCAGAGCAGCTAAGGTGTAGTAGTCACTCAGGGCAACAATATTACTGCAGTCTGAGGTTTGTGAACATCTTGCACCTGTGTCTGGAGCACACGCTTTACTCATCCTGGGAGCTCAGCTGCAAGGAGTTTCACCAGAGGGTCCCCTCCCCACCCCATTCCAAGGTTTCTGTCCCTTCCTGCCTTGCTGTTGTGCTCACTACCATCTTTTTCTCCCTTACGGAGAAGGGTCAGCCCCTGCTGCTCCAGAGACACATTGCTGCTCATGGGCAGGAATCCCAGTCTACCATAAGCATGTCCTGGGAACAACTCAAGACCAACTCAATTCTTGGCTGTTGTAATGAGTTTCCCAATAAGTGCCATGGACATTGTGCTGTGGAATCTGGAGAGTATTGCACTGAAAAACATATATCTCTCACAGATTATAGCTAAATTTCAGAGCACAGCCATGATTCCCATCTTCAGGATTTAGGTAGGCCTTGGCCCTGTGTGGGATGAGACCTAAGTAGGCACCATATCCCCTTCCCTTTCCACATTCATGATTTAGAGAGGCAAACAGGCAGAAGGGAGCTGTGGGATGCACTCCACCATGTCTTTCATCTGTGCGGCAAGCAGAACAGCGCCCCAGCAAACACCATGGTGTGTACCTGCTCCACAGCTGAGGTATGACCACCGAGACAACTCGCTGTGAATGCCCAAAGCTAATTCAGTTAGTAAAATGCCCAAACTGCTATCTAGAGGAAAGGGTCCAGACATAGTTGAAGCTAAAATATACGCTGGACAAGACAGAAAGGAGTGTGGGGAGCTTTCCCACGCTGCATGGCGTAGTACTAATTGGGAAAGGGAATCCAGCTATCCTGCTCCTCTGGAACATTTGCCTGAGAGAGTAAGATAGGAGGCCAGTGGCTGTACTGTATTCAGAAGGAATAAACTCAAACAGCTTCGACTATAAACAAGAGTCTGATGTAATATTACAGGTCACTAGGCACTGCCTTGGACAATCCCAACAAAGGGCACTACACAACTTATTTCTTTTGCACTGTTTCTCTTAGAAAAGGAATGTATTTGTGACTTGATTTATTTGAAGCACCTTCAGATTTGTTATCAAATATCAACCTTTGTAAAACTTCATCAATTTATTCTTGGGACTAAGCACAGCCTTTCAAATTAATTAGGTAGCACAACAAATGCTTCTGGAATCTGAATGCCCTGAAGGACTTGAAAGGAATGTCAAATGGGTTTGGAGAGACTGTTAAAATCAACCCATTTGGGAGTGAACTGGAGATTTAAAAGTCTCCACCGTGACTTCTGGAGCATATTAGTGCTTTCATGCAAGAAGGATCACTTTACCTTCCCCTCATTTCTTCCTTTGCCATCAAACTGTGCTCAGTTTCAAACAACTGAAGCCATTATCTCACACAGACATCACAAGTGGAAGTTCTCTGATGATTTTAGAGCCTCAGATTTAAGGGCTTATTCTTGCTTTAGTTGTGGAAGTGTATTAGGCAGAACCCTAAAACAAACTGCTTCTCCCTCCACACGCTCATGCTCCATTCATCAGCAGCTTTCTGGCCAGAGTTGGAGATACTTCTGGTAAACAAGGATAAGGCAGTTCCACTCCAAAAGGGAGCCTCTGTTTTCAGCATTTGACAATAGGCAATGGCCAGCTAGGGTGAATCACGGCACAGCAAGAAGTGGTCCCATCTAAGGCACTGCATTCTACCCTGGTAGTGTTTAAAGGCCATGGATGTATCATTGAGGGACTGGCTTTCACTGAGAGGGAGAGGATCCATAAGCCATGTGCCAATGTGCTTGGCAGACTCATTTGAACTTGATTTTTAGCTCTTCCTATCTAAATCATTGTTTGGCTCAGCCTTTACCAGGCACTTGAGAATTCACACCAAAGGAGAGACATACGCGCCCAGATTTCTTTGCCCCTGCAGCCCAGCCTGTCCACTTGATGGAATCCCTTGCCCTGTAATTTGCATGGCACATGGAGAAACTTCTAGCTTTACAGACATTCAGTCTTGTTTGAGCTGGTGGGGATAGGAGAAAGGCAGTGGGTATTCTCCCATTCTGTTCCAAGACTTGCAAGGGAAGAAGCAGACTTTGCAGGTTTCACTAGTTACATACATCTGCAGAGCTTATTTTTCAGCAGAAAAAGATATTCAACATAGCAATTTGTTTGCCTGGAATATCTCCTCTCCCCTCCATCAACCAATACCAGAATATTTTCATTTCAGACAATATTTGGGCACACCACCTTTGCTGCAAGCAAACATAGCTTATTGGGAACAGAGACCCTTTTAAGACATGGTTTTCACCTCATCTAAGAAATTACATGGCTGCCTCATCTAAAAGTAGACTGATGTTAATGTCAGCAAGCATCGCAAGACCACTGCTCATTGCCCTGTAAGAGAATGTCAAAGCAAGTGAAAAGGACAGCATTCACTGAGTGCCTGAGATGGGGGATTTAAGAGATACATCAGAACAGGTAGAGATTTCAGCCCAGATAATTACTTCCAGTGTTGCAAAGGTAGACTTCTGGCTGAAATAGATATAAATGCTCTATAAACAAGCCTTCCACAGCCAGATTTTTCTGCTTGTTGCTCAGAGGTAGATAGGACAAGAAAACAGCTGAAAGTTAGAAGGGGATTTTCAGATTTTACACAAGCTCAGGTCAGGTGCCTGAGCCCATGAGTTTCTGTTCATCTTTTCTGTGCATTCAGATACAGAGTACAAACAAGGGAGTAAGAAAGCATTCATCTTCCCTTGACAGCCAACTACATTTCTTGGTAAATACTCAGTAAAGTAAATCCATAAATACGGTCTTCATAAAAGACCATGAGGGGACCATTTTCAGTTAAGTGTGGAGGGTTAACCTTGGTTGACTGCTAGGTGCCCACCAAACCACTCTCTCACTCCTCCCTCCTTAGCATGACAGGGTGAGAAAATAAGATGAAAAAGCTCACGGGTTGAAGCAAGGACAAGGAGATTACTCATCAGTTACCATCACGGTCAGAACAGACTTGGCTTGGGGAAGATTAATTTAATTCATTGCCAATTAAAAATAGAGTAGGATAGAGAGAAACAAACCCCCCCAAACCCAAAACTAAAACCACCTTTCTCCCACCCCCATCTTCACAGGCTCAACTTCACTCCTGACTCTTCTACCTCCTCCCCCTGTCCTGAATGGTGCAGGGAGATGGGGAATGGGGTTGTGGTCAGTTCATAATGCTTCGTCTCTGCCACCCTATCCTACTCACACTGATCCCCACTCCAACATGGGGTCCCTCTCATGGGATACAGCCCTTCCCTAACTGCTCCAATGTGGGTCCTTCTCAGGGGCTGCAGTTCTTCAAGAACTGCTCCATCATGGGTCCTTTCCATGGGGTACAGTCCTTCAGGAACAGACTGCTCCTGCGTGTGTCCCCCATGGGCCACAGGTCCTGCCAGCAAACCTGCGCCTGCATGGGCTCCTCTCCCCAGGCTGCAGTTCTGCCAGGAGACTGCTCCAGTGTGGGCTCTCCATGGGCTGCAGCTTACTTCAGGGCACATCCACCTGCTCCATGGGCTGCAGGGGGACAACCTGCTTCACCATGGTCTTCTCCACGGGCTGCAGGGAAATTTCTGCTCTGGCACCCAGAGCACCTCCTCCCTCTCCTCCTTCTCTGGACCTTAGTGCTGCAGGGCTGTTTCTCTTCCATTTTTCTCACTCCTCTCTCACAGCTGCTGTGCAACAGTTTTTACCCTTTCTTAAATATGTTATCACAGAGGTGCTACCAGTGTCTGATGGGCTCAGCTTTGGCTAGCAGTAGGTCTAGTTTAGGGCCAGCTGGAACTGGCTCTGTCTGACATGGGGGCAGCCCCCGGTCTCTTCTCACAGAAGTCACCCCTGTAGCCTTCCCCCTCCCCCCAAACGTTGCCACATAAACCAAATACAGTAAGGTAGATGACAATGGAGGTAAGAAGATATAGACAAAACAGGGTACATAAGATCATATAGGTATATGGCTTGCCTACAGCAGAAAAATATATGCACATTGTTTAGAGTTTCTCTTTAAAAATGGTAGAGCTGACTGAATATCAGAGTGGTAAAGTCAAAGAGAAAAGGATGTTCACTAACATGAACATCCGGATCAACTTGCATCAGCATGAAATATTCATATGAATTGAGAGAACCAAAGAATGGAACGTATTTATCAGTCTATAGGTAGGGCAACAATTTTATATGACTGAGACAGCTATAAAAGAAAACCACATTAGCACAGTGGTGGGGCACTGCAAATCAGACATTTCAAGCAGAGGTTGGAATTGCTGTCTAGGCAAACCATTAGGAAAGCTTTTGGTTGCTTGGGAGAATGCCTCAGTAAAACATACATGAATTATTCAGTCATGTCCTTATATTGTTAATGCTGTGAAAGTAATACAAACACACACACAAAAAAGAAACCTTAATATTCTTGTTACATCAAGTAATTTTCAATACATTAGCAATGTAAATTACTTCTGTTAAAAATAAAAAACAAACAACCAAAAAACAACCAACAAAAAAAACTTAACCAAAAAACACCCAACAGTACAGATCAGAACTCTCAGCTGAAAACCAGGTGATACAGGCACTGCAAGCAGAATGTAATACCAAACTTACTCATTGATCTACAATACATTCTTGGCTGGTCACATGACGACATTTCTAATTGCCTTCAACCTTTGTCTAGCACATCTAATTACTGTAAATCTTCAGAGAAGGTGTTATTTCTCTAAAAGTGTAGACTTGGAAAGTAATACAACCCAAGAACCACGTACATGCCTCATCAGAACTGCTTTTTCTGGGAAGGACACAATTCACGGATAGTTTTTCCCAGCAATAGACATACTTTATAGAAGCAAAACCAGTCCAAATATCAGGAGTGATAGGCACCACAATCTGCTGTGTGCCTAACAAAGGCTTGGTATAATTCCTACTGAGATCAATGGAAAGATTCAAGGGAAATTATTGACAGCAGTGACTATATGCTGTATAAATTCTCACTCACATTCCCCCATATCTAAACACAGCAGGAACTGACACATTGTCAGGTTTAGAGGAGGGTAGTTAAGAATGCAGAAGCTAGGGGTCTAACTTTGACTCAAAGGGAGTGAGGTTAGAATGCTCATGTGCTTTTGCAACCCCCTTCCTAGCCAAATACATATCTTTTTCCATTGTGCAATTATTTATGTAATAAAACCAATAAATATAATTTTCTCCAAGACAAATAACCCCCAAAATCTTAAATGTGCTCTGTGGCATTTGTGACTAACTACATCTCAGCATCTCTTGCAGCAGCTTTGGAGTGTGCTCTTGCATGCCAAGTCAGCCCTACATTTCCCTTGGCTACTTGAGTAGAATGGGCCATCGCGTCTACAAGTTAAGACCAGAGGTGGCATGGCCAGTTCATCCCCTTCAATCTACTTGGACAAAAAGAACTATGCAACACATGAATTTCATCCCTTGCATATGTTCAGGCCATGCCAACACAAGCATCTCTGCAGCTCAGGCTGGTGACACAGACTTCCTGCACTTCCATGCTGTTGCAACATTTGCCCAACTAACAAAATTAGGATAGGAAAAACGTAAAATCCCGTGTATTGCTAATCGCCATACTGGAAGTAACTGCATTTCCAGGACAGTTGGCAATTCTTTCAAATAAGCATGCACACAAAAAATAATCCAGTTAGGTAACTGAAGATTCTTCAGGAAGAACACCATCATAGCATAGGGAA
>NW_009259240.1:270229-278395 GCF_000687185.1 Egretta garzetta | reverse complement strand
TTAAAAACAAATCTTGGAGATAGATAAGTAACAAAATAGTCCCCTTCCTTCAACAAAAGCTAAAATACGATGAGCTACCAATAGATATTCATTCAGTACTCTTAATGGTTACATAAAGAATAGCTGCCTTAGGAAGTGGGAAGCTTTAATTCTTTTTTAGGCTGCTGTACCACTCAAATAAAGTTCAGATGAACAATAAAGGTGCTAACAGTGAAGCATCTTATCAAAGCACAGATTCATAAAATCTTTGTACTAAAAGTGAGATATATAGATAAGAACTGTTTATTTAAGGGACAGAGAATATCAGTCAGAATGCCTTGCCTACATCTCTCAAGACCAAATGTCACCACTTTGCAGCTTGTAAAGTATCAGTTTTTCACCACCATGACAGTGTTTGAAATTATACAAGGCACTACTTATCTACGGATCCTCCAGATTTGAACTCTGTGGGCAAAGGGTTGAGCTGATTGTTCTTTGAGCAAGTGAACAGTGAACAAGAGAGACGGGATACCACAAAAACAGACTGAAAAGCAAGCTCCAGAAATAGCCTGGATCAGCACTGAGAAAAGAGCCTTTGGACAACACAAGCTGAGTGAGAGGTTTGTAATCGTCCCCTTGTTTTCTCCTTTCTTCAAAGAAACGTAACCCTTAACGCTTCAAAAATGAAGAAAAGGGTACACAGCCTGGGTGAAAACACTGCAGAATTTGTACACTCAACAAGCATTACTGTCATTTTCTCAGTGCCTTGTCAGTGCCTGGTAAAACATGTTGCCTTATGCAGAAGCTTCTATCCTATTTGCATGTAACAGGAAAAAAAATGCTACAGATAAGACAAAGAAGAGGGAGGCAAAAACATACAACAGTGTGGATGAGCTTTAAGCATACAGTAAACTAGCAAAAGGTAAGCACTATACCAATGCTCATTCTCACACAGTCTGGCTACACAGGGAAAGGAAACATAAATAAGAGAGAAAACTAGTGGAATATTACCCAAAACTTTACAGGGAAGGGGCCATGTGCAAAGCATATGCAGTTTACCAGGACTCACTCCCAAAATGTATTCGCGCTCAGTCTAGTGGGTGAATGGTGCCAAATAACCCTTCTGCCGACTGTCAGCAGAACGTAGGAAATGTTGAGAGGGCACTGGGGGACAGAAAGGAAGAAAAATGCTACAAGCTCCTTCTGCTTCAGCTAGAACGCTGTCGAAAGCTAGAAAATATGTGTAGCCGGACTACTGCAAAATACAAATGCAGGGATGTAGTTCATTACACAGTGCTTAGAGCATGCATTAGTAAGAAAAAGAATGTAAAGAAAGAATGTAGAGAATATGTTTTTTCCTTTTTCCCTTTCTTTTCTGTGTTATGTGTTCATTCCATCACATTCTCGTGTTTCCCTTCTCTGCTCTGCCAGCCCCAGGCTTCTTTCTAGCACTATTTTCTTTCTAGAATATTTCCTTATTATTATTCTTTCTCGTGCTCCTTCCAGTTTTGCATTTATGTTGTTTTTCCATGGTTTCTTTTTATTGCCTTTCTCTTCCTGACTTTCTCCCCTCCTCTCTCCCTGCAGTCGAGTCAGCAGCTGGGAAGCTGTGCCAGCATCAGCCTCCGCGCTGGGCCCCCTCATTAGAACGTAATTAACTCACTTCACACCTTTGCAATCAATTCCCCCACACAGCAGAAACCAACTGCTAAGTCCCAGGGCAGCGCTACACAGCCTCGGCTACTTGTTAAGGAAAGGAAAGGAAGTGCCTCAGCACCAACCTTCCAGTAACCGAGTGACGGTTTGTGAAAGCACAGGCAAAAACCCTGGACAGGATCAGGAAAAGACCAGGAAGCCCAGGCTATGGAGGGGGAGCCAGGAGAGTTGTGAAGCAAGGCAGGGTGCTTTTCATATCTATGAATGAAGAACAAATGCAGAGAGAAGAAACCTATGTCTAAAAATCTCTCTGTAACTATGCTGATTTCCTCTGATGTGGTTGGAACGTGGAGAATAGGTTTGATGATAGGCTACTTTTTTTTTTCAGTAAACCAAACATACACTGACCATAGGCTCAAGCACGATCTCACAGGCATTGATACAGCCCAGCTCATTAGTACACCTCCAGGCATTTTGGCCCAGGCCAACAAGCAGCCTCTGTGACCTCTCAGAAAGGAGCATACGCCAGAGATTGCTCCCAGTATGCAGCACAGACGAAACCACTGTGTTCAGAAGGGGGAAGGAAATTTAGCTGGTATGGACATGACCTATGCTATACCATTTGCCTGACAGCCAGAGAACTAGCCACGGATCTTTTTATTTACTAGTATAAATCACAGAATCACAGAATGGCTGAGGATGAAAGGGACCTCCAGAGGTCATCTGGTCCAACCCCCCTGCTCAAGCAAGGCCACCAAGAGCCAGTTGCCAAGGTCCATGCCCACACTGCTTTTGATTATCTCCAAGCATGGAGACTCAACAACCTCTCTGGACAGCCTGTGCCAGTGCTCAGTCACCCCTGCATTAAAAAAAGTGTTTCCTGATGTTGAGAGGGAACCTCATGTGTTTCAGTTTGCACCCATCGCCTCTTGTCCTGTCACTGGGCACCACTGAAAGGAGCCTGGCTCAGTCCTCTGCGCACCCTCCTTTCTGGTATTTATATGCATTTATAAGATCCGCTCAAGCCATCTCTTCTCCAGGCTGAACCATCCCAGCTCTCTCAGTCTTTCTTCAGGAGAGATGCTCTGGTCCCCTAATCATCTTAGCAGCCCTGCACTGGACTCTCCAGTATGTCCATGTCTCTCTTGTACTGGAGAGTCCGTAACTGGACACAGCACTCCAACTGTGGCCTCACCAGTGCTGAATAGAGGGAAGGATCACCTCCCTCGACCTGCTGGCAATACTCTGTCTAATGCAGCCCAAGATACCATTCACCGTCTTTGCAGCAAGGGCACGTTGCTGGCTCATGTTCAACCTGTGTCCGCCAGGACCCCCAGGTCCTTTTCTGCCAAGTTGCTTTCCAGGTGGGAGGCCACCAGGATGTACTGGTGCATGGATATATATAGAATTTAAATTTTTTCATTCCTTAGTCCACCCAGTGGGCACTAGGGCCAAGATTGCACCAGGCTGGCCTTGTACCCTACCCAGTCCTCCAAGACTATCCTACTATCCACCATTCTCAGCCCTCATGCTACCTCGCGGAGCATGTAAAACAGATCCTCGGTTTCATGTTCAGAAGCACCACTGTGAGAGTTGCAGCCCAGACTTCCCATATCCACGCACTCTGAAGAAAACAAGGAACAGCAAGGCCACAGAAGCATACCATCAGGCCTAGAGAGGACTCGGAGTCAAGTGCTTTCTGACATGCATACAGCCATAAATGACTGATGGAAGAGTTAGAGGAAGCCAAAGGAAGCCAGCAGTCCTGTCCCCTCACCAGGTAGCAGGCCCTCTGCATTGATGTGCAATTCTGGGCATGTTAATTTGGATTCCTCAGGCTCTTTATTCCATTTAATCTCAGAATGAAACTGAGGGCTTGAGGAATTATTATTTTTCCCTGAGTAGAAATCAAGCATCAGAAAGCAAACCTGATTTTTTTTGGAGCCCATAAACAAGTGATTTTCTGTGTTTCTTTGCTGGGAATAGAGCCAAGACCCAGTGATAAAAGTTCAACTTTAAAATGCACTCAACTCTTTGCTACTTCAAAAGCTGATTTAAGGCTGTTAGTGTTAGGAGCTGTTAACTAATGGAAAACTGTACTGCTATATAGTTCTCTGTCAAGGCATGCATTTCTTCCATTGTTCTTTAATGCTTTTATTATATGAACTTTTATAAACTATTAGAGGTTATTGTCTCTTCCTGTTTATTCCTCACTGAGAATATTCATGAATAATTTTTGCTCCTTCCAGGGCCTATACAGAAACAAAAGGGCAGCCAGGATGGTGATGGGGGAGATCACCTGGGACAACTTCACTTGTAGGCGATCAGCAATGGCCCCAAAGAAGGAACCTTCCAAATCCTTGTTCTGAACTCATACATAAGGTACAAAAGAAAGAATCTGTTTCAGTGAAAGGTAAACAACCTCTAGAATACTACAGGCAACCAATCAAACTCTTCAACTAGCAAAGATCCTCAAGGCCAAGGCTCAGCAAATTCATGAAAGGGGAACTCCAGGAGAAGCTTTTCACCAGCACACAACCCCATTGTGCTTGGAAACCATTTTGCCGTCAGCTGGGCCAGCAGAGGTGTGCAGTAAGGACCCAAGGCAGTATAATGGCATTGGCTCCTGCAGCCACCCCAACCCATAACCTTCCTAACAGGGCACTCAGTTTTTTCAGCAGTCCTCACAGCAATGAAGTGCTGCTACCACTCAGCAGATACTGCTGTACTTCAGCTGCCCCTGATGTCCCAGCCTTAGGATGTGACATTGTACCCATGTGCTAAGTCTGTAAAATACAGAAGCATTTTTCCTAGGGAATTCCAGGCTATCAAAGAGAAAAAAAAAAATCATTCAGAATCAGAATGGAAGTCAGAATTTCCCGGGGAACAGAAGCAGCTAGGCCAAAACCTTCTGTTAAGACAGCGACTTTGAAAGGAGGTCATATCTATAAAGCACAATGTGTAGAATACTAAAACACAAAATCCAGAGGGAAATACAAAGGATAGCTGAAGCTAAACGCTTTGAAGTTTCTAACTCAGAAGAAGAAGACAGAAAGTTCAGAATGATAAAAGGTGGATGATATCATACCGCGTGCAGCATAAGCAGGAGAAGAGAAATCTATTCCTGTGTTCTGGTCTTGCATCTGCAGTCAGGGAGACAAAGCTAATGAAGGAATGGTGAGGGAGCAGGTAATCAAGCACATAGACCCCGCTGTGGCATCCAGTCTTTCTCCTTTAGGACAGATAGAATGTAAAACTCACGCCAAAGTTACAACAAAGCAGCACTGAAAACTAACCTTCTCATTTCAGTAGGAGTTGGATCAGTTTATAGATACAGAAAATGGCTTCTGGGTTACTCGCATGCTTTTATACTTGGAGTACAGAGTTAAGTATGTCAAACATACAGTGTAGCTCATGAAGAAAACATGATAAATAACAGTTTTATGTTCTCCATTTGTACGCTACATTTCAAAAGCACCTTTGTATCTTTCTTTGGTGCAGTATGGTACACAGTGACTAAAGTATACTTACCACATAATGGAATTAATTATACTTTGAATGATTTCAAGAACAGAGCTACTCCAGTGTTCCAGAAATAGTGATAGCAGAATTAGTACTGCAGTAAGTTACATGCTTAGTTGGTAAACTGGGATAATCCTACAAAGCAAAACCCAGGAATGTCCTGATGCAGAACTAAAGTCAGCTAAAGGAAAGACTTGGATTTTGGCTCACAATTAATAGAAGAGTTTATGTTCCACCTGCTACCCTTAGATACTATTTTGAAGTAGATCTGGTGTCAAGTTTTGGATATCCAATAATTGTGTTCATGTAACAACTCTGATATTTTTTAAAAATACAATTTTAAAATCAGAATTGTACAGCAAGAAAGAAACTGATTTACCTGCCCTACGCTGGTAGATAATCATCCCAAAATGAATCCAGTGTTGGTACTTGGCTATTTGTCAAATAGAGAAACAGAAAGAAACAGGAAGGAATGGGATACATCTCATACATAGTATTAAGCAAAAATCCAGGATCAGCCATCATTAGAACCACCGCATTGTTCTGTGTCAGAACAAAGGTCCACCCAGTCTAGCACTCTGTATCTAATAATATTGTATCTGTGACACAAGAAAGAACAGGGCAAACGTGTTCATGCTATGTCTCCCAGCCTTAAATAACTGGGGAATCAGGGATTTCCAGAGTCAGAGTGGAGTCTTCATATTTAACAGATCTGCACAGATCGTTCTTCTGCAAAGTTGTCCATTTGCTCTTTAAACCCAAGTAAAGTCTTAGCATCCACAACATCCTGTGGCAAGAAGTTCCATAGTGTAACTACATGTCATGGTGGTAAAGAGCCACACTGTTTTTTGGATTCCAAACAAGCAGTGTGATACTTTCAGTCATGTCTTGAATTTTTATAGTGGCAAAAACAGTTAATAATTTGTTCCATAGTTATTTTTTCCATAGCACTAGCCATTTTGTAGCTCTCTAGCTACAGAATTCCTGGAATTCTGGAAAGAACTATGCTGTGATCCACCTGCTTAAGAAGCTGGCAAGGTACCCTTATAAAAAAACTTGCTGATGATCAGCCAAATTGGTTTCTGTTCCGGATTACACTTATAACGATGGTAAACTTTACTTTATTGAATACTGTTTTCTTCCTTATGTCATCATAGTTACTGCCAATTCATCTTTCACTACTTTTGTATGGCTCAATAACATTTCAAAGTGTTGGCAGACAGTGCGCTGGCTTAATTCAACCTCTTTGAGAAAATCAGTCCTACAGAGCAGCAAGATGCCATAGATGTAAGGTAGATCCACTTCTCCAAGAAAACATTTGACTTTCAAAATTGCTCACAAACTGTCCCACTGTGGTCTGCAATCTACAGCACAGTAGAGTATTAATGTTGAAATGAGGCAAAATAACAAAATACACAGACTAGCATGTGAGGAGAGTCAGCACTGTAACACATGCAGTCATCCCTTTCAATGGCAGCAAATTTGTCATTTTTTTCATTTCTCCAGTCATTTCTCCAAGGTGGAGAAATAGAACAAGCAACAATGAGAATAGAAACTGCCCCAGTGAAAGTTTTGTCAGGAATTCTGTTTCTAGCTTATGCCTTGTCTTAAGAGACTGAAACAATCCTCCATCTTTCTAGCCAAAACCTGTTTTTCAATGGAGGTCTTTAGACTAACATGGTCACCACTGTCACAAGGGCAGAGAAGTGGTAGGGAAAAGAGAAAGGCTCAGGTATTTGCAGTTATGGCTAAAAGTAGAGTTTGAGTTAACAAGGTTCTTTTATTTTTCTCCAGCTCTCTTTTCGTGGTCTTAAGAGATCTGTTTTCACTTTCTGATCCCTTTTTAATATTTTAAAAACAATTGTCCTTTGCCCACTCTGATTGTTTTTCATTTAATCTCATACAAGCCAACTCATTCAGAATGTGAACTCCATGTATTATTCAGGTCTCTGTTCAATTCCTGACCTCTGAAGTAACAGAATGTCTTCAGTCTTGCTGTGAGCTCCCCAGACCATTCATTACCTGTCTTTCATGTGTTTTTACAGAACTTCACAAAATAGCACTGTGATCTCAGTTGGGGGTCTCTAACTACCCCCATGGTATGGTCACCATTTTATTGGGCAAATAAACTAAACCTTCAGCATTCAAACAAAACCAGAGTTCATTCCCCTCATCAAAAGGCCCAGATATGAACCCCTTATCTATGTGTTTCCCAACTTCTCCACCTTCATCGTCTCATTTTATTTCAAATTGAGTCCTGTGGGTGCATGTGTAAGTTCTTGCTAACAAACACTGGTTCCACATTCAATCCTAAAACATGTACTACCAACATCAGATTCAGAAGCATTTCATTATTAGCTAAGCTCTTCTGCATGATACTGATTTTTCTGATAAATACCCTAATTTATAATGTCTTTATTAAAAAAATCCAAACAAACAAAACCAAACCAAAACAAAAAACCAAAAACAAAACCAGAGATGGTTTTCTTGATTATCTAACTAGATAGGAATCAATTTATAACTTCTTCATGAAAGAAAAACTAAAATTGTGTGGCAATTCAGCAGATTCATAACAAACAGAAACCTGTGAAGAGGACAGGTCTGCATTTTGTCTAATCCTGACTTTCATCTTGATAGTGAATGAATTGAAAAGCAAACAAGAAATGAATACAACAAGCAAAGCCTGGCACCTTAGATGAGGAGTGATAAGCTAAGCAGCTTCCCTCTTTCAGTAAGAGATTGAGAAAGCAAGTTCCACTTACCTCTCATTACAGATAAATGGGAATGCATTCCCATTTCTGCACAACAGCAGTCCTGTGAGAAGTGCCCACAAATCGCAGCCATTAGAGAACATCAGATGCCTCCTTCCCATTGTCATTCACTTATCTGGTACCCAAATGGCATCTTCTCACCTACCAATGAAATGCAACATAAATTTTCTAGTTACCATTAGTTTCACTTGCAAAAAAGAAGGAAGAATATTACTGAGTTGAGATACAAACTCAAAAG
>NW_009259240.1:252962-270188 GCF_000687185.1 Egretta garzetta | reverse complement strand
TGTAGGGTAAGAGACTGGAGTCTAACAAGGGGGTTTGGTGATTTGTGTGAATGAGCCTCCCTTGCTTTGGAGCAAAATCATACTACCACAAACCAGATTTACATGAGTTTAACCTACTCTTTCACAAAACAATCACTGAGTTCTATTTAAAAACACTTCTCAAGGCATAAGCTGATTTGCCCATGTGGATATTCACACCGTATCATTACTCATTTCTCTGAATCTGTAGCATAGTAAAGGTAACTCTGAACCTGTAGTGGAGTGAAGATAACTGATGATTATCTGTTTGTTGGGAGAAAGAATTACCTCATGTTCTTGTGAAAAGCACTGCATTATCAGCAAATTATAGGAAAGACAAAGTCCCCCTACATAGATACAAACAGAGATACAAATAATTTTTGTAGTTTTAATAAACCATTGATTCACTCCAGTAAGGTTAACCCTGTGTTCTCAAACAATAATCTGTTCATGATCGGACCGCATGACTGTCTGGGCAAATGGCTGAAACTTGGCGATTCTTCTGAGGTATGAAACATGACAGTATATAAATGTAATTTTTATATAAATATAGCTATTATTTAAATATATTTAATAGAAATACATATGAATATGTGTTATATAAATATCTACATAAAAAACAACAGCTAGAAAACTCAAAAACTCATACCCTTCCAATCTCATCTCTCAGTTGAAGTTAGAGGAGGTAGAAACCACACCCTAGCAGTTTTGAAAAGTCTCAGATTACTAAATTGCTTGAGGAATAACATCCAGCTACTACAGAGAATACTGACACCTGATGCAAAAGCTAAAAATAATGCATTTTTTAAAGTGTATAAATGTGCACATAAAATATTAAAAATAATTTTAATTAGAATTAAATTTCTATCCATGTTTTCCTTTATGTGTAAAGTCAGCCCTTCCTGGCCATAGTCTCAAATGCATACTTGAAGAGAACCCTCTCTCTCTCTCTCCCCACATACTTCACATGAATCATGAAGTACCAATTTAAGATAAATTAATATAGAACAAATACAGTCACATAGTCCCAGGTTTGTGTGTGACATTGGCTCCCTTTTCTGTATCCCCATGCCCCTGTGTCAACCTTGACAAATGTCTTCTCATATTGAGAAGATGGTAGCTCTCATATTGAGATAGTAGCTTCTGAGATGGTAGCTTCTCATATTGAGAAGATGGTAACAAAAAACCATAAATGATAAAGACAAAAGACTGGAAAAATTAGTGTGAATGAAGATAAGAGCCATACAGGAGAAAAAGGGTAAAATATATGCTTTCCTGGCTGCATTTCCAAAATAATGTTCTGTCTTTAGTTTAAACAAGACCTTTCTCCACTGCATTTCCATAGTATTATTCTATCTTCAGTTTAAAGACAATTCCTACAGACCTGAATAGTCATATCAATGATCTGCTGCTAATCATGTATTCCTCAGCAATAACAATTGCATATGACTTGTTAGAAACTCAATGGCATCTAATAATGGGATTCTATACTGTACAGTTTTCGCTGGTTGTTTAGTCATTGTATGTGTTAAGGTTGTTCTTTTCCTTTTTCCACGCAACATGGGTCTATTTTCATTCCATTCAGCTAAGTGATTCGAACAATCACAATCAGGCCAGAATGCTCTTAGTATGAAGACTTTCAAAAGTGGTTTAAGCAATTGCTGCAATGCAGTGCAGATGAAATTGCAAGTGAATTAGTTTTTATGAGGCCACAACAGTATTTAGAAACTTCGATGCATTCATCAAGAACTATATGTGCAAATCATAACTGAACTGTAGAGTGACAAATGCCCAGGAGGAGAGCATCTCCCTCACGTGACCATTTGCACGCTGCCTATATTATGGTCCATGGATTCACTTTTGTTTAAAATGTTTTTCCTTTCTTCTCAAGTGATGCCAAGCTGCCTTGCTTTGAAAAGTTATGTGCAAAAGAAACCATTCTCATGCCAGCTGTGATCTGGATACAGTTAGAGCTCACACACAAAAAAATGGCTATTCTGTATAGACATTACTTAACCACTTTTACAAAGCTACTTAATTCCCACTGAAGAATGCTGTTCTGTCAAAAATGAATGTCAAAAATTACATTTCCAGAATTATTGATTTTAATTAAAATGCATCAGATCCAGGATGGAATCTGGAGCAGGACAAAGTAACTCTGCAACTAGGTAATTCAATAAGAATGGATGGAAAGTGGGTTCCCGTCCCTGTTGTACTTGATTTGACGTGCAGGCTTAAAAACACAGGTCTCTCAAATCTCAGGTAGATGACCAAATCACAGCATTGTTCACTATTCTTATAATTTTGAATACTCACTCTCCTAGGATAATTGGCTTCTCTCCATTGTCTTGTCTTAATTTCCTGCTAAACATTTATTTCTTTTACATTTTCTGTGAAATTGAATTACTGTGTTTTTCTGGTCTGTGCTGGATACATTTTTTAAACTTGGCTTCTATGCTGGTTTTGGCTGGGACGGAGTTAATTTTCTTCATAGTAGGTATGGGGCTATGTTTTCTATTTGTGCTGATAACATAGGGATGTTTTTGTTGCTGCTGAGCAGGGCTTACACAGAGTCAAGGCCTTTTCTGCTTCTCACCCCATCCCACCAGCGAGTGGAGGCGCACAAGAAGCTGGGAGGGGGCACAGCTGATCCCAACTGACCAAGGGGCTATTCCACACCATATGACGTCATGCTCAGTATATAAAGCTGGGGGAAGAAGAAGGAAGGGGGGATGTTTATAGTAATGGTGTTTGTCTTCCTAAGTCACCGTTACATGTGATTAGAGCCCTGCTTTCCTGGGGATGGCTGAACACCTGCCTGCCGGTGGGAAGCAGTGAATTAATTCCTTGGTTTGCTTTGTTTGCATATGTGGCTTTTGCTTTCCCTATGAAGTGTCTTTATCTCAACCCATGAGTTTTCTTGCTTTTATTCTTCCAATTTTCACCCCCATCCCACCGGGTGGAAGTGAGCGGCTGTGTGGGGCTTAGCTGCTGGCTGGGGTTAAACCACACAAAGGCTTCTAAACAGTTAATGACATGGGCAATTTGTGAAGAATAAGAGCCAATATTCAGCTGTTGTAAATCAATTTTGCTGAAACAGTTTCACTGGAGGTCCATTGATTCATAGCAGCTGATCTTCTGACAAATGTATCTATCTTAGTCAGAGAATAGACAAGACAATGTAAGACCTTAACACAGCAAGAAGCAATAAAGTGGCATTGTGGCAAAGCCTAGTAAAAAAAAGTATCTTGGGAAATAGCTGGGCAAACACTATAAACCTCCTCTGCTTATAAAATAGAATGAGACAGTTATATCTAGGACTGGAAGGTCATGCAATATTTATTTCTTCCTTTAATAAACATTGATTATAGACTTGGTGGCACATCCTCTGTTCAATAACAGGTAATATGTGAATGCAGATTTCCCCTTTATATATGCTTCAGTATTCTTTAGACACCCACCCCCATGGAAAACTGAATGTCTACTACTGAATGTGACTAGCTAAACAATTTCTGCATTCAAAACCAAGCTGGAAATACTTAATATGAAATAGACACAAAATCAAAGAAAGGAAGAAATTCTCCAGTGAGAACCTAATACCGTGGTCCTACACAAGACAGTCCAGAAAGATTATGTAAAGTGCTAGCTGGGTATTCTTGTTGGCTAATAGGCCAGTAATTTCTCCATCTGTAACTACAGGAACTTTTCCTGATGCATATGGGGAACAGTGCTAAGAAGCTGAATCACATGGACTGCTATGACTAAGTATTGACTTGTGTGGAGTCAGATCCTGTCCTGCCATTTTACATTACACTCGTTTTTCTTGCGTTTTCAGGGAGGCAAGGAGACAGCAAGAGGGGAGAGGCTTTTATTTATCTCATTACTGTCTAGGTTTTTACAAAAATTTATCAGAACCAGTACTTGTTCTGGGTATTAAATTTACACTAGAAATCCCCAACTCTTCTTGTCCTCCAACAAGGGATGCACTACATTTAGTTTTATTTCAATCTTCTGGTACACCCTCTGTCATTCATGAATCTTCAAGATGACTCAAACAGCTTTGGTCAGTTGTTCAACAGAGACAGAAGTTGTCATCAATCTTAAAATATCAGATACATCTAAGTACTGTTTGGCCTGGTGTACCCCCCCAGAGACTCAGATTGTCTTCATTTGTCATTAGTATTAATTGTGAAAGATTGTCATTGAGCTTTAAGTGAAGACTGATGCAAAAGAAACACCTTTTAACATATTTATCCTCAGAGTCAGTAGCGGACAAACTTTTCTTGTCCTTTGCCTTATCAGTAATGTACTTTTTGAGTGATTTCCAGTTACTTTTGATGGCCCTCACTAACTCCATCTCATTTTGTTCACTGACCCTTCTGGTTTTGTTCTCTGCCTACCTACATTGCACTTTGAGACCCATCCCAGCTACCTGATCTGCGCTCCAACTTCTCTATTGTTCTTCCTTGTGTTAAAGGACAATGAAGAAATTATGATTTAGCCAAGTTCATTTCTTTCTCCACGTCTTTCCACTGTACCCTTAATATTATTTCATCAAAGAGTCATGAGCTGTCTCCACGTCTTTTTCCTTCAGATCTGACTCTCACAAAACATCCTATGAACTCTCAAAGACTATTGAAATCTACATTCTCAAACACCATTGTTTCAATTTTCCTGTCTCTCCTTTGCTCCTTCCTAGAGGATAAGAAATACTGCCAATTCATGATCAAATTCATACATTTGATACATGTGTTAATTTCCAGTTACTTAGGAAGTAACTGCTGAAAGAAATACTTTTACCCATTTTGGTTTTGAAACATACCTAGTACCAATGATCTCCTTATCTCTCACTCTCAGAGTACACCTACACTGAGAAATTCCTTGCACATTGCTTGCCAGCTAGCATTCATAATTTTATCCTCTGAGAGCTCTTTGAAACTTGTGTTAACTGTTGCACCCAATCCCTATATTTATACTGTACAAGAGGAAAGCAGACTTCCAAAGAAAAAGACAAGACCAAATTAACTGGCTTCCTTCTACTTCCACTGTTACAGACTTTGCAACAAAAGGGTGAAGATTCACAGTCTCCTCCTTGTTTTTCCATGCACGTGTAGGCACACTGAACTTTTGAAAAATGGTGTGATTTTAAGCAACCGCAGACTTGTGTCATCAGTATGAGAGGGATGGAGCAAAAGCAAATGATTAAGCTCTGTCAGATACTTCAGAGCATTCTCAGCCATGGGATAAATTCACAGCTCTAAGAATATGAAATATTCATGTAGATACAATTACGAGAGATGCCATTATTTATCATGTCCACTCATTCATATCCTGTTACAGAAAAAAAAAAGATATTTTTACTATCTAGTCGAGACATTATCACAAATTAAAGCAAAACGCTTGTGTGAATGGGAGAGCAACAAATTCTGTATTAGCCAAACTTCAAACTTGCCCTGGCATCATCTGTTGACTCCAGTCTAGTACAGTGGGCTTGACCCAGTAACTGACTTGGGTAACTAAAAATTATGCTTCAGAATATCCTTTGACTAAGAGGTTACTGGTTCCTGGAGCAGAACCTAAAATCCTCGGTGAGACAGCTATCTTCCATATAGAGCTGCAAAGAAAGCAGACTGTGGCAACCAGAAAGTGGAGAAAGCCATCTGAAGCCAGCATTGTGTTATTCTGAGCATATAAACAATGCAATACAGAAAGACAAGGATGCCTTTTAAATTTTCTCCTTCTCACAGGTAGCAGACAGAAGTCTTCTGTAGCTTGGCATCTAGAGTCCTTACCCCGCTCCTATGTATGGACTTCATCTCAAAGCCATGAAGCAACGTTCATATTGTGATGCACAGTAAGAGGGGGAAATGTCAATGGCAGAGGTTGTACAAATTTGTATGTGCAGGGTTGTGTATATAGTCTGGATGTGGCAGTAAGACCCATTCTTCCCAAACTTTTACTAGCAAATAATTCCAGATATATTAAGCTAAGGATGGAGAGCACCGTCAAGCGTTATGCTTTATAGCCTGGACCAGTGACAAAGCAAAATACTATTCATTGACAGAAAATAACTATGCAAGGCTAAAAGAAGATAATATACTGCTTTTCTGGGAGAAAAAGATGAGCCCTAGCTGGCTTCATCATCCTTGGGCTAGCAAGCAAAACCAAACTTACCTATGAAGATCTTCCTCCCATTTCTCTCCCACTTAGTACATTTTGCTGTGTTAGGTAATGATATTGAACTATTTGTCATTTTCCCTCTAATTAGCCTGCTTTTAATAAAGTTAACTAGCAAGTCAAAGAACCAAGGAAAAGGTGAAAAAAACATGACATTCGATTACAGAAAAGGATCAGAGGTAACAGCAGAGCTGTTACAAAAGCAAGGGGAAAATGAGAGCTCTGCAGCAAAGAGCTGGGGTAAAATGCACTAAGGCCGTTGTCAGCACAGATAATTTAGAGACATAGAGATTTTCTCCCGTGGCTCATGACCCCCATATTCAGAGGTGCTCAAATCTTTCCAAGGATGTCTGCAACAGCTACAGCTTTTAGTGACTTCATGAGGAATGCATAGGAGTGCATATGCCTTGCAGTATAAGGTCATACATATAAGTAGTTGACTAGGGCATATGCTTAAGTTTGCTCCTTCAATGGCATAATGAAACACCCTATCAATTTCCTACCCCATTATTGAGCAGTATATTAGACAAAATGCATAATGCATGATACTATTTACACTGTATCTATCTTCCCAATGAATTATTGCTCTTAGGAAAATGTTTTTCAGTTTCTTGTGTCTATAGGTCTCTCTTTTGAATATTGAATGTTTGTTTTTCTTGTGCAATTTTGTACTTGGAAGAAAACATCCTAAATCCATCTTAACAGTAAGCGTCCTTGGGGATATGGAAGAACAGATACAGCTAAAAGCCCAGCAAAACTTTTACAACAGCAAACAATGATGAACTGCAATATTATCTCTAACATCAGTATACGACAAGGTTATTAATGTCCTACACTTCTGCTGGTATTGTGATTTTCTGTCTAAGGCATAAAGCAGAACCAACACCTCTTTTTCACTATTTTCAATACTAAAACTATTATTCCACCATGTAAACAACTTCAGAGACCATGCAGTGAAAATCTTATTCCCTTTTGGAATATCTGTTATTCATACTCAATTTTTGTGTGCAGCCTCTCATAAAGCATGTTGGAACCTTGTCAGCATTTAAAACACCTCCAAATTTAAGAACGCCTGCAGAGGTTGGGTTTTAGATTAGATCTATCTGTAACTTTCAACAGTATGATAAACCAAATCAGGCAAAAATGTTCAAGAACCTAAAGATTCAGAAGCCTCGGATCCATCTTAATAATCAGCATCAAAGCTCCAACACGGCTACATCACTGCAGTAAATGGCTTATGGGTCCCTAATTCACCAGGGCATTCATAAAAATAACTTACTCTAGCCACATAGTAGCAGGCCTCAACAGGCCAAAATATCAATACGATTTGTCCTTTGGTTTTGTTTTGAACAAAATATTTAATACTAAATACTTCAAAGTCTGTAAAATAGCAACCTGCTTGCAAAGCTCTCATTTCTATAAACCTTTCCAGTGCATTTTAAGGTGAAATATCTTGTACTCTCTGTATAAATGAAAATCCATTTTGGCATGGGGAAAAAAATATATACAAATGTTCTGCTTAAGATGAAAAAAGAAAAGGATGAGGAGAGAATCAGCCCCATAAGTTCTCTCATGGACTGGAAAGAAAACGCCAAGGTGCCAAGGAAATCTCAGTTACCAGCTTCCTGCACCCCCACACATAGGGGCACACTGTTGCTTAGCCTTAATGAAAACGTCTATTTTCCAATATTGTAAAGGAGCGGGATTTGACCCTTAATCAAAGTATGGTCAAATCTTATATGCAAATTATGATAGAAATACCAAAAAAAAAAAAAAGCTAGCATAAAATGGTACATAGGTTGGCTACTCCACAGAACAGTCTGGAAGGATCTGTAATATTGCGGTTGCTGCTATTCTGACAAGACAGGTAGTACGGAAGACATGAGCCACCCTGCTTAGCCATTAACTCCACTGAGGAACACCATGCAGACTGTTGCCAGTCTCTTTTTTCCTCTCTTGGTGGAAAGCTGTTCCTCATGCTTCTATAATCAGGGAAATGCAATCTGCTTCTCTCTTCAGGTGCAAATCTTGGCTCCCTGCACTCAGGCATTGTTTCCCTTATCAAAGAGGCTCTTGGATATTACCCACAATTACTGGCATATTGTCTCAACTATCGCTAACTGATACATCACAGAGATTAAAAAAGCTACCGAACTGCTGAAACAGGTGAGCCTGGCCAAACACACAAACGTCTGAAGAACAATTCAGTTCTGCCAAAAGCGAAAGTCTTTCAATTCAGAAATACTCATATTTACAGAACATATAATGAGCAAATAAATGCTCTCACTACATCTGTAGTTCAGTTGTTTCATATTTACACCCTCTTTGTGAGCATCAGAGTCCTCACCTAGGACAAAACACAGCTGGGATACATACGATGAACCACTTTTTCTCTCCAAGGAGAAAGCCATCAAGGGAGTTCAAAAAATGACATATTTGGTGGGGGAAAGCAGAAGTATAACTCACCCAAACTATAGCATCACTGAAGTACTGTATATACGTTTGATCCATGCTCGGGGGCTTGGGCTGAAACACTGCTCACTGTTGAATAAAAGTAACAAATCAAGCGTATCGCAATCAAGGAAAGCAATACAAAAATAATGAAAATCAAGGTAAAACTTAAATAATTAATTTGTACAAAAAAAATCTTAATTTTGTATTTCTAGCAAGATAACGTGATTCTAATGAAAAATTATTATTTGAATTTCTGTTAGTCTTATGAAAGCTTCTTTGCTTTTTTTTTGGTTAGTAATGAAAATAAGAAGAGGTGAATATTCACCAGGTAACAGAATATTCAGGAGTTATTCTCTCTCACAAACACAAAAAATAAATACATTAAGATCTACACTTCAATTTAATTGTGCACTTCTAATAATTATCTTAATAGCATTATTTAAAAAAGAAAGGATTGGCTTTGAATAAATTCAAGAGTCAAACTCATAAGAGGGAGGAGTTTTTAAGACAAAACCAACAAACTAACCTGAATTCATATCTCTATTATGTTCAAATATGACTGAAGTATTAGATATTGATTAATCTGAAGGTGGACCTTATGTTCAGTAGTGTCCCAAGATTTGGTGGCTAATTCCACTTCAAAATGTTTTGATCAATCAGTTCATCATCATATTATTTATGGCTGGAGAGGACAGCATGTTTTCTGATATGCTAATAACCAGCTTGAAATCTTTCCCCTTGCCAAGCCTGAAGAGATTTAATACAGTTTTACTGGATACAAATAAGGATTTGACAGTATGTTGTTCCTGGCCTGAACTTTTCTGTGAAGAGAACGTCACAGAATGCCAACCCATTCACTGCAATCGGTGGTATGTTCAACAAGAGCATCATCAGATCCAGCACTACATGGACACTGATGAATATTTCAGGTATGGATTATCCTGATCAAGTAGCCAACAACCACTTAGCAGAGCCTACGTACATCCAAACAGTGGATGGTCTATTATATTGCCAGAACAAGAGGGCAATGCATACAGCTCTTACTAGGCTGACAGTTATGTCTGTTTTGCTGTCCTCCCACTGGCATTATCTCCCAAAGAACATGCTTGTATGACTGTGTCCCAACATGGGTCACACTGGGAACCCCAATGTCCTTGTGAACAGCTGTGCGTGGGGCACATCACTGAATTCCCAAAAACAAAGCACTGAACATATGTCACCCATGCAGGCAACCACCACCGTCAGTCAGGCAGGGTCACGGGTGGTATGGCTAGGCTACAGGACACCCTGCCTGCTTCTCTTAAACACAAATCACAGCAGGTTCCTGCTGCTTTTGGCTCAGGCCACCTCCAGCAGCCTGCTCCCCACAGCTCTTACCCTTTCCCTGGAGCTACCTCTCCAGTCTCACCGCTCCTTCACCCTCACGCTTTGCTTAAGCTTTGAGCTGGAACTTCTCACCTGCCCTGACCAGGCCTTGTCAGCCCACACTTTCCTTGGCCTCCTCCCTGAACCAGGTTCTACTGCAAGCATAACCCACTGACTCCACGACAGAGCTATTTGATTGACTGCAGACATCCTCTTTCAGCCTGGATGGCTTATTTCAGTCTATGACAAAGTAAAGGAAGGAGGGAAACTGTAAGAAAACAAAAAGAAGGAGTATGCATTTCCATTAATAATAACTTTGAGTAGAAATACACACAGGAAAAGAAAATGCAGCCGCCATTTTAGTTCCCCGCCATTTTACACACTTGCACACTTCACAGTACCTTTTCACTATTGCACCAGGGCCTCAGTAGACTGCAAATAAACAAGCCACCATGTTACACTAGTGATGTCATCAGTAATCCTGCTCTTCAATTTCAAGGGAAAATCTGAGCCAGAGAATTCAGACCCATCCCATCCCAACAGTTTTATTCCCGTTTCCACGGGTAAATGCTAATTAGGTAGCCCTGCGAGGAGCAGGGAGTTGGACTTGGTGATCCTTATGGGTGCCTTCCAACTTGAGATATTCTATGATTCTAGGGAAGTACAGCCAGAACCTTGGGCTAGCTCTTACCCCGAGGGAGCTTTTGATAGAGCTTATTTATTTGGCCTAAGAGCATGCTAAATAAAATACAGCATTGGTAAGGTGTTAAATAACATATATGTTTGCATTATCAAACATTGAACCTAAGACATCATTACCGTACAGAACAATCCTAATAATTAGTCTTTGTTCATTTTAGGAAGTCAACCTGAAAACATACTTACCTAAATGCCTCAGAAAGCTGTGTCTTTCATGCTACACAGCACTGTGTAGAACAGCTGATTTTCAGTAATGCCAGGCTCTACTCTGAATACAGTAATGCTTTTCTGTTTAGAAAAACCTAATTTAGAGACAGCCAGAAACAATAAAAAGTGAACAGTATATATCAAGGTTTGTCTGCTTCCAAAGAATTACTCCCCTTAGATTTAGTTATTCTGCCTGGGTGATAATTATTTTCTATCACGTGTGTTCCTAGTCCCCAGTGCTTTCAAAATGCATTTATACCTAATAATTCAGTAAAATATCTTAATTTAGAAATCTTCCTTCTGCTTTTTTAAGGGAAGGCTCACTCACTGAGGGGCAGCTGAGAGGTCTTTAAAGTAGAGCTCCGAATTAATTGCCTCTTTTTCCCCAGCCTTTGAATAAGTTGAACAGGTTGAATCAGTTTGACCTCCTGGAGGCTGCAATTCAGTTATGGTGATCACAGAGTTAGGTGTTCCTGAGCGTGGAAATAGCGGGCCACAAAAAACTAGGTGTTAGACTATGGAGCCTCCTGGCTAACGCTTTTTTCTGGCACATGGCAGGTAACCCTCCTCCAGCACATCCAAGAGACGTTGCTGAGCAATCCATAAAGGAGCAGCCTCCTCAAAAGCGGGGAATATTGACTTCATCCAGTGGGCAGTCCCTAGGACTTCCGAGTATCTTCTTTACAACACTCCTATACCAAATTCCTTCCATCAGCTCAGTGCAATGCAGTCAGAGCTGTTGTCCAAAGATGACCATTATTTTTTCATTCCATTACAGCAGCTCAAAACAGCTATGTAGCATCTTCACCTTCCATGGATGTTCCTGGCATTTCCATTTAAACAGGAATTGTCAGAATAACAATTCATATTTTGCACCCAGGTTAATTCAATCTCCTTCCATATTACAAAGCATAATTTAACAGTAGAAGTGAAATAACAAGACTCCAGCTGTCCTATCCACTTACGTATCAAACAGCCCCTATTTCCTCCAAAGGACACTACAAAGCCCTTACTGGCTGTCCAGTCTGCCCAGCGTCAAATTACTTTGCTATTCTTAAATTCCGATTCTAGTTTTAGCACAGACGAAAACACGCAATTGTTTGGAAGACAAGAGGCTAATACATCCAACTTGTCATTTATAGAACTTCCTTTTGGGGATTTTAAATTGTTTGACAAATGCTGATTAGTCAGACGTTCCCCTTTCACAGGAGAGGACTGTGGAGCAAACAGTGTCTCCTACAGGATTCTGTTATTGCCACACAGTGGAAAAGATGCTTTTCATCTAGGTCCAGGCAGCCAAGTGGAGAGCACATCTGAAAAGTACAAAGTATTTTGAAAGGTACAATGTATTTCTTTTCTGTACTAGGCTATTTTTATAATGAACAAATTAAAATATACACATTGAAGTGTGTTGGACTGGTTTCTCCGACATAAAAGGAAATATTAATTATGGAATAGAATACAATTATTTAAAACAACAAATAATCCCTTCAATGTAAAAGAGATTCCAGTGCTTGTGAATATGTATTTTAGTTCCATAGACAAGAGTGCTATCACAGCTGCTTTCTCAAAAAAATAATCTGATGAAGCAGGTACTTCAAGCCTGAATGGCAGACTACACAAGGTCTGCTAAAAAACTCTCCTCTGAAGAAGGGCAAGGACCCTCCTGAGGTGCATGTCATATCTCTAAGGTACCAACCAGCAAGGGAAGCTGAATGACATTTTGAATTTGAGACATTAAATTTGACAAAATCTAGGACATCACAGCCCTAAGGTCTCAAAACAGCAAACAACAAGTTCAAAGAACAAGTCATCTTTATGAATTTAGGGACATATTTAAAGGTGCATCATCCCTCTCTGGCTAACAAACCACATGTGCAGGGAAGCATGCTTAAATACCTCACAGGAATAGGGATTAGAAGCACACTGCTAGGAATAAATTCACATGCTCTAGGCACAGCTAGCACAAGTTGTCATCTTCTCCTTCCTTCTATGTAACATCTATTCTTTATTTACTATTTGGTTTCATCCATTTTTAGTTGAAATGTACAAGGCAGAGTAAAAAGCTATGTCACAGACAACAAGGGAAAGGGAAGATGAGTCCTAAATGCCAAAGCATTCCACAAAGCAGGCATTAAACAGACTTCCCATTCCTCACAAGAGACTAGCTACCGTGCTTTTATTTTCTGCTTGTCAACATAGGCCTTTATCTTCTTACCTTTTCAAGGTCCACCATACCTCTCAAAGCATTGCTGAAATCAGAGGGAATTTGCTAGGAACAAACACTACATATCTTTGTCACTTTTTTCTAGCACTTTGATTTCCTTTTCCAGTTTTCAACTTGCACAAAAGCCTCTATCCTGTGGTCAGTTTGGAAAATATATAACCAGTGTCCACAGGAAAACAATTTGGTCTTTCACTGAGAAAAAAAACCAAACCAAATAAAAACCATACAAAAAAGCAAGTGATTTGGGATTGGGTGGTCTCCTAGAAAGTGACTCTGGAATTTTCTCTGTTCCACTTCGCCCTATCTTCTTGAAACCACAGGGAACTAAATCTGAAGACATCATACAAGTAAGTTTTCCAGTTGATCTGTAGGGAGCTTACATACCAACTGCCTGAATTTCATGGGATACAGGTTGAAATCTGATTTTCTAAACAATCCAACCCTACTCCCAGGAAATGGGATTTTTCCTCTTATTTTCCTTCTTCACAAAACTGCAGGATAATGTGTAATTCTAAGACAGTGAGTGAATTTACATTAGTGCTCATAGTTCATACCAGGAGTACACTTTTGAAACAGACTTCCTGATCATTCCCACTCGTTGCTCTTTGATTTCTATTGCAGAGCAGTCTGTCAGCGTCCAGACATTCTCAGCACCAGCTCTGCTCATCTGCTTCTACTGGACCCTTTGTTAGGACTGATATGTTAGCCTGGTATCTCTGCAGGACTAGCAGATTCGTTTGAGGCACTGCTCTGTGAAAGGCGGTCAGCACTCTTCAGGCAGAGGACCCAGATTCCTTATCATTCCAGGCGATACTGCTGTTCACTTGCCCAGGACCAAAATTTCTCCCTCAGTTTCTGGGCTGACTCCAAGCAGAGTTTATCTTCCTGTCAAGTGGGATGCAAATTCAGGGAAAAGAGACTAGAGGGAAAGCATTTAGGTAATTTGATAGAAATTACTGAATTAAAATTCAAAATATTTGAAAAAAAACCCAAAATACCAAAAATTTAATGTCTGGCTCAACACCCACAGAAATAGCAGCAGAACAACGTGCTGTCTCAAAATACATTCACAACTGTGGTTTACGCTAAAACCCATGCCGTTGGTCCAAATGATATATTCACTAATTTGTCCATTAGTTCCAGAAAACTGTACCATTCCCTTCCCTGTTATCCTCTGCCAGTTGTTCCTACTGCATTGCAATCCTCCAGACTGCCAGTCCATCCATTTCACAGAAAAAAACCACTAATTTGCCCAACAGAGCAAAGACTGTTACCCTTAAGTATCAGGGTCCAGAGGAAAGTTAAAAAAAAAGACAAACCTGCATAGTGATAATCAGAAAATGATATAATACTAAACAAATGAATGTATTTCTTATTCCTCGCCTGGACATGAGGCCCCCCTGTCCCAGCGCATAGCCACCTGGCTTTGTCCTTCATGTCTAAAATCCCAATATACTTACACCTGGCAGTGTACTGCTCCATATTTAATATTCAGCCTAAATGTCTTGGAATCCAAAGCCACGCAATATTGCTGAGTAATATCTGTATGTTTTATTTTTGGCTAAAAAGAAAAGGCATCAAACACAGGCATCATAAGTTGCTACACTGTCCACATGACAACCATGCTATTGCAAGCCACATGTGATATTGCCAAGAAAAATGTATACTGTGGAGGCAAAAGTCACATGCGCACGGATGGAAATGAAATATGGCACAGCACTTGCATGCTTACTGCTGTAGGAAAGAGCAGGGCATTTCCAAGCTTGTTGCCCCTCCAACACGCACAGAGAAGCTCTGCTCCATCTCACAGCTGAGAGAGATTGAGACATTATGACAGTAACTATTGGCACCGGCCACCTCCATTGCAGAACGGAGGTCAGCAGATATCTCCACCCGCTCTGTTCTCACGCCACCTTCTTGCTCCAAACCCAATTCCAAGCTTTGTGCTGGAGCAGCACAAAATGTATGCTCAGCCATACATTCTCTTCTGCCACCTCAGCTACACAGGAGAAGACCTTAGGCAGATAAACAGAGAAAGCAGTTGAGGTTAGAGATACCTTGATTGCCGTGAGGAAAAGGTTAGAGGAACTCAAATCTTTTAACAGATGCTTGCCAGAAAACCAAATTTTGAAAGCCTGTAGCCTCTAAACCGTGGTATCATCCAGCTTCTACCTTAGGGATGCATCTATATTAGCATTTACTGCATTGCAGGGTTCATTTTAGGTTTAAATTTGTTTTGCATCTGTACTTGGAGTCCTGCACTATTGCTCAAGCTCTGGTGCAGTCGAAGCACTTTCCTTCCTGGTGAACAAAGGTTGAAGTCATGCATTTGAGCAGCATCTGTCTCACCCCACCTGCAACGGTGGCAGAAGGCCCTCCTGTGGTTAGCACTCCACCACATCTATGGTGCACGCCCAGGGCCAGCAACTGATGAAAACGCTGGTCTTGGAACCTAAGAGGTCACTGCAAATCCAACCCTGATTCCTTCCATTTTGTGCCACACCAGTCAGTAATACGCAGCCCAAGTTTCCGCAGGCAACTCACCTCAGAGTCCTATTGCTCAAGCTGAACAGGCTCTCTGGTCTTTTATCTCTGCTCCAAACAATTCTAATATGCCATTAATTAACATGTATTTACTGAGGACTGGAACTTGCACACAACTTCAAAATTTCACCGAAGAAAACATCAGTAAGCCAGAAAATGATCTCCAAGGACTGTGCATACTAGTATTAAGGAATTTGGTGAGGAAAACACAGCATTCAAAAGCCTATAGCCAAAGTTACAGGTGGTACAGCACTGCTGACTTTAACAACTTGACATCACGCTGTACATGCTCACTGAATTTCTTCATATACCACGATGGCTAAATAGGAAAAACAAACAGGCATTTGCAGTCAGTGCAGAGATCACATAGGTAGAATGAGGCAGAAAACCTCATGCTGTCCTTGCACCATGGAGTTCCTCGCCCTCTCACTGCAAATTTTGGTCTGACCCATTCAGAGATACAGTGAAAAAAGGCCGGTATACGACCTCATAAAAGCACAGAGCTCCTGTAGAAATATATGTGTGTAACTGTCCAGCAAATGTTCCTGTCTCCCCTATTTGATTTTGTATCTTGCTGCCTTCCTGTATGTTCATGAACACAAAGAGTAAGCCTGGATGCCACGCGTATGCGCGCACATGCACACTCTCTCTCCCCCTCCATTTGTGCAGTCCTGGGTGTATTTATAAGTGAACTGATACTCCAAATCAGCTCAACGTAAATGAACCCCTATAGTGTGTATTTGTTCAACCAGGCAGATATATCAGCCTTAAATGCCTGCATTTATATTTATACCCCTGTGATATGAATTATGCATATGCATATATTAGTAAGCTCTCTGTCTTTCTATTAAGCTTTGGGCTGGTCCCTTGGGAACTCATTATCTGCAGTGAGTTTCACAAGGGCTTGATGTGATGCTACCAGAATTGTTATTGTATTGTACCTTCCCAGAAAGATTGTGATATTTTTCCCAGACACCTACGGTTCAATTCAGTGTTGATTCTTTAATTGTCTAATAGCAGTTAGCATTTTTCCCACCAAGCCAAAGTAGTGAAATTGAATTATCAGGAATATTACTGTTTGGTTGGGTTTTTTTGTTTGGTTTTTTTTTTCCCAGGGACAGACAGAGCTATTAAACTAGCACTTGGATGGGTACTGCTGGAACAATTTCTGTGTTGTTCTTTCCCCCGGCAATCCGCTTCAACTTACTTTTCTGTTTCCAAAGTAGGTTTTGACTTTGCTTTGCTTTCAACTGCCTCGGGATGGCAACTTCACCCAGTGCAGGAGATTAAAAGCAGCCCGTGGTTCAGTCAGCGCATCCCGTCCAGCGGCCGGCGCCCTGCCTTGCAGCTGAAAGGAAGAGAGAAAGCTTGTGTGTCGCCATCCCCGCCACCTCCGCGCCTCACCCCACCCAGGCAGCGGGGTGCAGTAGGCCCCAACACCCCTCTCACGCCGCTCAAGCTGCAGGCCATGCCAGCAGCGCTTGTGGGGCGGCTTTCCCCAGCGCCCGGGTCCTCTGCTCGGGAGCCGCTGGGCA
>NW_009259240.1:252364-252752 GCF_000687185.1 Egretta garzetta | reverse complement strand
GAGGTGTGCTCTGTGCCCCCGTCCCTTGCCGTGGGGCCCCCTCCTGCCATGGGATTTCATGACTTTTCGGCGAATTTAGTTTTCTCATGAGGTCGCCTGGCCTCGACCAGGCGGGGGGGGGATGGGGACGGAGAAAAGAAAAGAAGGCTACGGGGAGACCTGATTACGGCCTTTCAGTACCTAAAGGGGGCCTATAGGAAAGATGGGGAAAATCTTTTTAGTAGGGCCAGCTGTGTCAGGAGGAGGGGTAATGGTTTTAAACTAAAACAGGGTAGGCTTAGACTAGATATAAGGAAGAAATTCTTTACAATGAGGGTGGTGAAACACTGGAACAGGTTGCCCAGAGAGGTGGTGGAGGCCCCAGCCCTGGAAACATTCAAGGCCAGGT
>NW_009259240.1:201627-250891 GCF_000687185.1 Egretta garzetta | reverse complement strand
CGGCCGGTTCCTACGCCCGGGCGAGGGTTTTGCGGGGAGGGCGAGCCGCCCTCCGGCACCAGCGGGCTGGGAAAGGAACAAGCGCCTGGGGTGAGGTTTTGACTTTGGAGTCGTTAGTATGTGCGTGAGTATATGTATGTATAGATGTAAAGCATACAGGAATCGGGTCGCTTGGACAGACAGCCCTGTGTCTGGGAAAGGATGCAACGCACCTTTGGGTTCCGAGTACGGAAACCTACACGGCCCGTCGCTAATAATAACCCTGCTGGAGTGACATTTTGACATTTCTTCATTCATCTCCTAACAGTACTGAAAAAAAAGAAAAAAAAAGAGGAAAAAAAAAAAAAAGCTGTATTTTAATCCTGGCAAGTGTTTTCCGTCTAGTGAACGCGGCGGGCAAATAAACTTCATCTTCTGCTCTTTTAAAAGATTGTGTTCGCTATAGTGTTCAAAACCTTAAATGATTCAAAAATTCTCGTGTAGATGAGCTAATTCATATGTATTTATAAATGAAAACTACCCCTATAGCATTAAGTACAAGGTACCTTGTTTTTCATAGTAACCAAGGGTAATTTCTGTGTTTCTAGAAAAATACTATTTCAGCTTATATGATCAAACAATTGAGTAAAATGACATTGTTTTGTCTAATGCTTGTTTAAGGAAGCAGTAACAAATTTATTACACTTGAATTCTCTGGTTTATATGAAGAATATCGTTAAGTTGCACATTATTTCTTACAGTTTTTACCAGCTCAACTTTTAGATCAAATGCTCAGGAGGGGGTGTTAGATTTTGTTTTTTTCTTTCCTTGGGACAAGTTTTTGTTTTTTCTTTCTGTGTACGACAAGGTGAAACCTCTCGAATGTTGAAGTTCAAACTAATGAAGGGTTGGTAGAGAAAAGGTTCCTCAGAGAACTTGTCAAAATTGAGCATTTGTAATAACAGCAGATTTTAGTACAACAGCAAAATACTGTAGGGTAGTATTTTGAATCCTGAGATTTTTTGCAGAGCTGGATACGTCTCCCGTGTGTTTTAACGAAATACAGCTTCCAAAGAAAAAAAGCAAATACGAATCGAGTAGATCAGGGAGATGTAGCACACACTACAGTTAGTTTTATTCCTCCCAATCTATCTTCCTCTTGCCAATGCTTATTTAACTATTCGCAGATGTGTTTGCCAACTTAAGACAGATCCCACAGTTACCTGCACTAAAACTAAAAAACCCACAACCCTTGTTTGCTCAGAAACCAGGACCCCCAGTGGAAGATGTAGGGGACAACATGCAACGTAGTAAATCTGGTCATTTTAACACCCTGTTGTTCCTTTTCTCCCCAGCAATGTACAGCGGTATATGCATCTGCGTGTTCCTCGCTGTGCTCTCAGCAAGCTCGTTTGGACAGCAAACTGTGGGCTTGCAAAATGGGAATCCACTGGCTGCTGAGCTTGAGCAGAGCTTGACAGAACGTCACCGGCACATCCGTGCCCCTTCGTCTGCTGGCCCGCTGAAAGCTGTGCCACGGCTGGATGGAAGCATTGACCAGAGAGCTAACATCGGCGCTTTGTTGGCCAAGTATCTCCAGCAAGCCAGAAAAGGTACTGGTTATAGCTTACTGACTGTGCTGCTTCTGTGTCAGCGGGATTTCCTGCGGGAAACCTAGGTGTTAAGATAACCCTGTCATCATCTAGCATGAATTCCTAGAGGAGATAGGAGGTAGATTTTTCCTAGTTATTCCTGACATAGAGAACATTCTCTTATTTACTGCAAAACTCCTCCAAAAAAAAAGATTTGTACATAGCAGCCACTGACTGAGAGCTGCGTACAGGTAACTGAGGAAAATGTAGCCTACCTGTCAGGTTATAGTTCAGCTTTTATTTTTAACTTACTATTTTCATAGCCTTATAATTATTTTGGTATTCTTTTCAGCATGTTGTGTCTTGGATAAAATATAGTAATTGCATTTTCTTCAATTTTGTTTTCATTTATTTAACCTCTTCCCTCCCTATTTAGAAGAGCAGGAAAACTTTTCTGAGGCTAAATACAGACCAAATGGCTAACCTCACTTCAGCCAGAAATACCTTTAGCAGGGAAATCTTCCAAATATTGGATTTTCCACGTATTTGTTCCCAGAGGAAGTTACAATAGTGTGAAAGCTTTCAAAAGATCAGAACTCACATTTGTGAACAAGCTAACTAAAAGCAGGGATAAGTAAAAGCACATTTGCTTTGAAACGTGTCAATTCCTGTTAGGTTTTTGGTCTCAGGCCGCCTGGGAATGCAATCTTGCAGTTAGTTAAAACCTCCATGGCACCGCGCTTATAACAAGGGCGTGAAGCACCGGTAGGGTAGTGGAATTAAAGGGCTTCATTCTTATCATGTGATTTATTAGTCGCTTGAGGAAACAATTGTATTACGTACACAAGCTAGCAAGAGAAAGAGTGAAGCTGTCCCTGTTGACATCTTACAGCATATGTTTTACGTAGACTTGAACGCATGCCGTCTGTGCTACCAGTAAAAATGAAGGATCAAAATCATCTCCCAGTGAAGCTCCCCCCAAGAAAACACTTTTCCTTTTGAACTGTCTCATCCCTGTATTGCTTTGTATCTCAATCAAGTAACACCATGGGCAGCCTAAATTGCTGTGGCCTTTTGACTGCCAACCTCAACAAAAGCCACTACACAAATCTTGTTTACCTGCAATAGCTTCACTCCAGTCTACCTGCTGTACTGCCAGGGAAAGACGACATCTGAGAAGCAAAGAGGGCTCGAGGGAAGGCAGTAAATAAGGACTGAGGATTACCTGGACATACAGACCTTGAGAAATTAATGCACTCCCAGTCCTAGACTGTGCTTAGGATAAAATTCACTTTATACGAGCAAGAGTGTTCTCCTCTCCTGTCTCTCCACACAACCTTATGCAGATCCTCCCCTCTGGATAGCCTCACTGCTGACCTCTATCCTAGGCATAATCCTATTCTTATATTTGATGGCAGTCTGCAATTAAGAGATGCCACATGCATTTTACGCATTACGTATGCAGCCATATGCATTCATTTGTGTACATCAAATAGGGCCAAATCAGAAACCACAGAAAAAGAACCACTTTTAATATAGCCTGAGACACTTCCTCTCCTGTTACCAGTTTGCACAGTATCTATTAAGGAACTTCTTTTAGCAGTTCACATAATTTAATGGAAAGAGAATTCAGATAACGAAATTCCACAATTCAGCGCTACAGTTAAAGCTTGTACTGAGTAAGAATCTTATTTCAGGAGTCTGCAAAGCAGAATCCTTTCCCCAGTGTAGTCGTCGTCACCCACCTACACGGAAACTGAATTCCTCATTCTAGTTTATGTAGCCATCATGTTCTCTTAAATGTCTGACTGACATTTCCAAACAGTTTAACCAGATTAAGTGAAAAAACCACCTTGGATTTAAGATGTCTTTTTGTTAAGTATCAATATGAGGGGGAATTTCCTCCATACACGTTAACTGACATATATAATTAACCCACAAAGCGGCTGCTAGCAGATGATGGGATTCCTGTGACATGACTAGGCTAGCTGGACTCTGGTTTGTAGATGTACTTGCTAGTTACAGAAGAGAAGATTCACAGGGACAAAATGGTATTTACTTAATTTATAACAACACATACAGTGTTCCCTTCAAAACATTATATTTTCATGTAACATAAAGGTTCTGGGCAGCATTTCAGGAATCTCTGCAGAACACTTGCATCTCCTGTATTAGTCACTTTTAACCTGTCTAAACCATAATACTCACTAGAAAATCCCATCTAGGGGGAGAGAGAGTCTGGGCATTTGTTCTTGTTAGCAGTCATGACTGATGGCATTTGCCCTTGTGATTAATAGGATGATTTTGGACAATATTTCCAGTTAAAATAGTGAGAGAGTAACATCCTCTCAAGAGGTTAGGGATAGATGGCAGCCTCATAGCCAAACTGCTACAATTTGAATGCGTTGGCTGTACATTGATTCTGCAGGATCCACAGCACATCTCCAGGGGTTTGAGGCAAGGTGATTAAGGTGCTGTTAAGAAATTAATTTTGCTGTTTGTGATCCCTAGCTTTCAACTAACTTCATCTGCAGGCTTCCAGCATGAATCTGGCACCGTGCAGAAGAGATGTTGTAGCTGTCAAGTCAGTGACACGCAGATTTACTCTCCTCTAAGTAGCCCTTGCCAGGCCAGACCATAACGGCACCAGGGGAGCCATTACAGCCCACAGGTCACTGCAGGCTCAGAAATCTCTTAAATACCAACATCTGAGTGATGGTTCAACCCTGTCTTAGCCCTGCCTGCTTATAGTGCCAAGAAGCCATTCTCATCAACTTAATTACTTATTTTGAATTATGAATGTGAATTTCATGGGTTTTGAGCGTTTAATGGTGGACATTCTTTTCTAGAGATAATTAAACTTTTTGCCATTTTGTTTTAGGTAAATGTCTAAAGCACAGCTGGTTTCTTTTTTTTTGGTACCTTTAACTCTTATCCCTCTGCAGCCACTGACAAAACAATGCAGCTGGTTTTGTTTCTAACGGATCTTGTTCATTATAAATCATTACATGAGGAAAACCTTGAAATATAAAAGCAGAGTCACCAAGGGTTCCTTCAGAACACAAGAAACCATAAACAAGGAAATTGTGTAGATTTGGATTTGTGGGGTTTGATTTGGGCTGCTTTTCCTTTTTAATCAGTTGAAGTATTCCTCAAGCCCCAGTCTCCATTGAATACTAATGGATGGAATCTGTTCCTTCCTCACTCGAGGCTTAAGCTCAATCTAATTATTGGCATATGTCAATTTTGGCCATTTTCGGGGAGTACAGAGATGTTATTTCCCTTCCCTTGCATTATTAGTTACATAATGAGATGATGTCAAAGCAGGGGCTAACAGCCCCTTTTTTTAAAGCATAAATTTTGCCTGTGACCATACCACCCTGAGAATGTCTGATCTCGGAAACTAAGCAGGGTCAGGCCTGGTTAGTACTTGCATGGGAGACCGCCTGGGAATACCGGGTGCTGTAGGCTATTATTTTTTTTCAAGACCAGGTTGGACAGGGCTCTGAGCAACCTGATCTGGTCAAAGGTGTCCCTGCTCACTGCAGGGGGGGTGGACTAGATGGCCTCTAAAGGTCCCTTCCAACCCAAAACATTCTATGATTCTGTGATAAATTCTCCTTGCAAATAGTCTGCATCTCTTCGATGCCCTAAGCAAGGAAAACAGAAAGGCTAAGGCAGGATCAGAGATCAGCATCCAACCCTGCTGTGAAAGGAATTATGAAAGCTTTGGGTAAGCAATGGAAACATCAGTGCCATAGTAATAAGTCCTGTATAATTCCAGCAATAGACATCTCTAGCTATAAATTCCAGGTGCAACTTTCTCAATTTCAGGACTATTCCCATTTCTCTACAAAAACTTGGGATTCATAACTCTGCCCCGCTTGTTAGTGAATTTGCACTGTGAGAGCTCCTGTACTTACATTTATGGCTCTTCTTAAGCAACAGGGGACTGTGGTGGAGTCCTGTCTCAGGCCTGAGTCTGCTCTCAAGCAGAGTTATTTTGCCTCCAGAGCATCTCTCCCAATACCAGCAAACAAGGGTGTGATCCTACAGGAAGAGTGAGAAATGGTCTGGATTTGTTTCTCTCTCTCTAGTAAAATAGGAATGAAAAACGCACCCATCTTCCCTCCTGGCAGCCAAGAGAGAGAAAACGATCTGTTTATTTGACAATAAAAACCCAACCTACTTTCGGGACATTACCCGTGGTATTACATGGTCTATATTAAGTCAAACATTTTCAACTACTGCATACGTCTGCTAATGAGTACAAAACAGATCAAAAAATGGATGAACCTGGAAAATGTGTCCACTTATTCTCTCCTCTCCCAAACGCTTTTTCTTTAGGTCCCACTGGAAGGCTCTCAGTTATGGGGAACAGGGTACAGAGCATTGATCCTACGCACAGGATAAATGACAGAGACTACATGGGCTGGATGGATTTTGGACGCCGTAGTGCTGAAGAATACGAGTACTCCTCCTAAAGAACAGCAAACTATAGCAACAGAAAAAAAAAATCACACTCCCATGTCTGTACAGAAAGAGAAAAATTAATTTGTTGTCCTCTTCGAATCTGTGTTTTAAAATATATCATGTATTTGATGTAAATTTGTCTGTAAGACTATCCAATGTAATATATACATATGCAGAATTTTCCAGAAAATGTTTTCTTTCTTTTGTGGTTTCTCATACTATTATATTAAAATGATTTCACTTACCCCTTCTTGTCCTGTCACTGCACGTTGCCGGGTGTCTTACTATAAAGAGAGGCAGGAAAACACCTTCATTCTGCAATGTAAATATTTTCCATGTGCTGAGTAGTCAGACAAGCGCGCCGCTTTTTTAGAGGAGTCTTGCGACAGTCCCAGTAGCTGCGAACTCTAAGGGGAAGCTGTCCCAATATAAACACAACGGCACAGTACTGCCAAAAAAAGGCCAGCTACCTTCCTGGTGACCACATTTGTAAAGGACCGAGTTACAGACCAAGCCCATGGGTTTGTAGTGAATAGGCAACAGCGCTAAAAAGAAAAGAGAAAAAAAAAAAAAAAAAAAAGAGGAGCAACGCCAACATGTTTCACCTTCCTGGCTTATTTATTTTATGTTGTGAACTAAATGTGAAAGTTCTGCTGAGGGCTGTGAATCATGGAATAAACAGAGCGTTCCCTGCCGTGTGGTGAGCCCAGCGTTCGTTCTGGGAGGGGGGCGAGGAAAGTTCCCCGAAGGGAGCAGAAGAAGGTCTGGAGGGAAGCAGGAGGAGGTACCAGAGCAGTCTGGTCGCAGCGTGGGGAAGGGAAGAGTTGCTACCGAGCATCACAGGGGCAGCCCCAGGTAGCTATCACCCACTGGAGTGGGGACAAGGAGGGAGACCATGCCCAGCCCCACGCTCGCAGCCGGGCAGCGATCCCCGCTTGGGCAAGAGCAGGCTGCCAGAAGGGGTTTTGCCTGCACTCTCCCCCTTCCCTCCAGGTAACCCCTCCTGCCACTCCCGGGTCTGCCCCAGCAGCTGGTTCTCACACCCAAGGAATTCCCTAAACTGAAAAAGGCAGTGATTTCGCATTGCATAATTCACAGAATTTCCCCTGAATATGTGCATTAATAACAAAAGGAATGCGTTTTTCACATGCTCAAAAGCAGGCGTTCACCAAAGGAAAGAGGCAGGTGAATGCCTCTGTAGCAATTCCTACAGCAGTTAATCGGCGAACACCATGCGTGGAAAATAACACACAGAAAAACATTTGTACCAAACCAAAATTCTACCAAACCCAAGAAGACTGGGAAGGGAAACAAGACAAAATGGTTATGCCAGGGGCTGAACACAAAAATGTGTTGTGAGGAGTCGTTCCCAGCAGCAGCTGGGAGAGCAGACAGCACCGCAGGAATCTGCAAGGAAGGGGCGACTTCAGCGAAATGGTGACGGGGAATTTTCTTCTCTAGTAACACCAAATCTCTCTTTTTGTGGATCTCATCCTGAAAAGGTGGAACTGCTTTTCTGCATGAACTTTTCTTCCTCTCAAGCTCCTTCCAGTCAACCAGTTCCCAAGCCACCCAGTCTGGCTTTTTTTTCAGTTTCTTTCAAAATGTAACGAGGCCCTAAACACCTGAACTCTCTCCTTAGTTTTGACTATTGCCCACTGGAAAACAGTCTAAAGTGCCCGTTATTCCAAAACTTTCAAACAAGAGATTAAAACCAATTAATATTTTTTTTTTAACTGAGGAAGATACAAATGAATCTAAAAATGCATAGATTAAAACATTTCCCATGGGAAACCTGGGAGAAAACAAAGCTTTCACTTTGCTTTGTTTTAACCCAATGAGAGGAACATTCAAATGGCATTTTAAAATTGTTCTACCCCTTGCTTATTTATGGAAGGATGTAATATTGTGATATTTGTGATAGATAGTAAACTGTTTGTTCATCAAATTCAATTAAAGACAATGGAGAAAGCAAGAAGTACGAGTGTAATAAATAAATATATATAATGAATTTGTTCTCAAACCGGCAGATGAGGGAAGAAGGCCCCCCCGCTTATTACTTGTGTCTTTGTTACATCTTCTGTTTAAAGTCACTGTTGTGTGAAAACCTGATACGTAATAAATTACCAAATTCCTGAGTGACATATCCTGATAAGTAAACAAGCACTAGCCCTCCCTGCTTCATGCTGTCAGGATGACCCTAACAACAGTACGTGCAGCTGCAGAAAGATACCAGGATGCCATAGAAAGGGACTCTGGTGGGAGGTGAGGTGTATAACAGAAAGATTTGTGGCTCCTTACCAAGGACAGTTTTTGATAAGAACCAGGAGTTTCTCTTAAGAACTGATTTGCACCAACTCTGCAGTTTGGGCAAGAGCCAAGGAGCAACAGAGTCTGCGCAAGAACAAGGGGTTACTAGCGGTGATGAAGAGGAGCCATCAGCCTTCATCCCCACGACCCCCGACGACCACCACAAGGAGGCACTGAGCAAGCACAGTGGGGAGGAGTTCATGGAAATGACTTCTTGGGGCTAATTTTAATACGAAGCGGGGACAAGTCATGCATATGTATAGGCATATTTGGGAATCTTATGTATATGTAACACCTTGTAGTATAACTTCGAGGAAAATCAACATACAGGGCACGCCTTTGGAGGGAGCAAGGGTCTCCTGGGCCGCCCAGCACTGTTTTGCTTGCTGACTGCTTACTCAATAAACTTGATACTAAATTTCATAATGACTCCTATAAATTATTTAAGGGAGTAACATATAACAATATTGCAGGGGAGGGGCTGGGGGCAGGTGATGTTACAAATCTGGCCTTATTATTGGGGAATGTTGTCTTAGGGAAAAACCAAGGCTTTTTTTTTTTCCTCCCTGCCTCATTCCTTCCAGGCAGGGGAGTGGAGGGACCAAGAGGGTTCCCCCCGTTGCTCTCTCTTCTGAAGGTCTCCAAAGATGCCTATGGAAGTGCATGGCGCTCAATGCAGCCAGGCGACAGTTTTGGGGGCTTTTACAAGTCACTCCCCTGCTCCCCCAGGACAGGGGCAGCTTTTTGTTGCCTGCCAGACATAAAATGGTTTCACGTCCTGGCTGCTCGCAAGGCTCCTGGGTAAGCGGAGCCATGGAGCCCTGTCCTTTGTGGTACAAAACTCCTGCTCGAGGTCCCCAGGGTGGCTGGGGGGGCTTCACTGCCCTTGCAGTTATCAGGGTTGGACTTTCTGTATCCTCAGCAGGTGAGTAACTGCCCAGGCACCACTCCCAGGCCTAGAATAACACTTACCCCCCCTTCCAAGCTACCGCCACCATTGCCTTTGACCAGCCATTTCCTCATTTTAAATCACAAAAATGCCAGTCACAGAAAAATTAGTTTCACCTGGGAAATCTGCTTTCTCCTTGCGGTACGACTGCAAGCAAAGTTTGCCTGCTTTTGAAAGAGATTAAGAGAAAGCGCTGTTTTTCCTTGCCAGCCCACTGCCAGCACGATATTTGTAATTAATCACATCTGCCACCTCTCCTGGATGCCAGACAGCTTCAGACAAAACTTGGTCTAATTTTTTTTACAGTCACTGCGCATGCCGGTTTAATCTTTTAAGCCCTACCAGTGCTGTAAAATAAACCAGAGGAGTAAAAGGGCTTGCAGTCGTGATTCACCTGGCATCCAAATGAGGACTGAAGACATACATAATTTCATCTCATTTGTTTTCCCTATCTCGAGGCTGAAGGCTTTAGCCAGTTGGTGCAGGTAAATGGGGGCCCTCTTCTGACTGGGCCTTGAAATAACGATAAAATTAAAGTGTGCTTTGCAGACAGCCTGATCCTGCCACTGCTCACAGTGTTTGCAGATGCTTCTTGGGTCCACACGTCCCTCAGCCTTTTTGCAGAAAACAGCTTCTTACTAAACCTCACCTGGATTTCAGGCAGGTGTTGAACCGCCCAGCCCTGACAAATCTGCATGGAGATGCACCCCAAGGCGACGCCAAGCTGCACAACCACAGCCCTGCTTGGGTGAGGCATCTTCGTGGAGCCAGAGCACCGGGCAGGGAGCCCGTCAGGATTGCAAGTTGGGACCTACAGGCCTCAAATTTTGCTAGGGCCCCTTTCTACCACCTAAACCCCAGCTCAGGACACACTTTTTCGGGCACTGCTAAGATACGAAGTTGTAGCTGCAGGGGACGCCTCTTCTTCATTCTTAACACCTGCAGGAGAACTGAGAGCTTGCAGCAATCATTAAGATGAGAGGAACTGTTGCCCGAGGCACAGCACGGTTCCTGGAGGCAAGGGGAGCTGGCTGTAAGCCACTCAGCCACCTCCATCTCCTCCTCTTTCTCCTCCTCAAAACGTCAGTCACCTGCTCCTCTGGAAGCAGAAGAAATTTCCCAGATGCAAAAAGCTCCCACCCAACCTGAAGGTGCTAACTGGAGCTAAACAGGGCAGACAGCAAATTCGGGAAAGTCAAGCAACCCTGGTAGCTGCAATGCTCATCTCGGGGCATTAGTGAAGCCGCCCTCCCGACTGCTCCTGTTTTAACCCAAGGGAAACAGCAGCCTCGGGGACAGAGCCCCACAGCTGGGTACGAGACCCTCAAGTCCAGCAAAGGCTTTGGGCTGAGAAGTGCCCCGCAGATTCCAGCGCACGCAGCAGTGCACTGGCACGACCTCCTGGTGCTCGTCTGGGAGGTGACTTTCCCAGCACTGCCAATGCTCTGACATTTAATACAGCTTTACTCAAATGCATCTTTATGGAAGCACGTGCTCAGGGGCTAAATTAACACAGGCAAAATAATACATCAATACCTTTTTGCATTTAAAGACAGTTTGTTTTCTCCATGCGCTTGATTCAATTAGTTCCATCCAGCTTTACCGACTTACTTTCAAAACGGGTGCTGGGTGAATCTCCATGAACAGAGCGACTTGCTGCAAACTCCATGTACATGAGCGGGGATGAGCCTGTGGCTCTGCCCCTGTAGGGCCACGCATACAACAGCAGTAAAAATAGGGTAGAAGCAGCAAGTGCTTTTCCTGGGAGCGCAGGGAAATCCAAGCAACCCCCCGAGAGTGAGGGGCAGCACGCAAGAGAAAGCTCAGCTATGCCAGCGCACCTGCTCCTGAGCGGTCTCATCTGCCCTGGTATACGCTGCTTTAAACAAAGAGTGCTAAAACCCAAAAAGCAGCGTGCGGATCACAGAGCCCAGTGCTCGGCTGTTTGGAGACGCTGGAGCTGGTGCTGGTTCTCCAAGGTGAATTTGCCTTCCTGCCTGCCTGCCCATTGCACCGCAGCCTCCTCACGCGGCAACATGTGCGTGGCTCCAGGAACACGCGTGGCTCCTGCTCTGCTCTCCCATGCTTTGCTGCATCACCAGCCCCTCCAGCCCCGCTGCACGTGGGGCAGCAGCCAGGCTGGGCCGAGGACGCACTGCAGCCAGATGTTCCCAGCTGCAGCCCAGCTCTGCGCGTGTCAGCGAGCTCCCGCATCCCGAGCACAAACCAGGTGGTCCCTCTCCACGGCCCGAGCAGAGGAATTTGCAAGTCAGACAAAAGGCAAATGCTATAATGTCCTAGCAGAGCAGTAGAAGGCTTTTCTGTGTGTTTGATTTTGGTATCCCCTGAGTTCATTAAAATTCTCTTACAGAAAGAAAAAAATCTGGCTGTGGGCTTGTTAAATCTTTAATCATTCCTAAATGCCTGTGTCAACTGAACAGCAATTGGATTCAGCACAGCTTGAAGCCTATTTGAGCAGGACAAAAATTGCTATGATCTTTTAAATACGAACATTATCGACTTCTTGAGTATATGCCATTCTCACATAAAAGCCCGCTGCCTACATTACAGCTAAGGACATTGCTAAACACCAATAACTTTCAGGCCTTTTATTATTTTTCTTGCTATTCCATGGTCTCAATTGGCTTGTTAACTGAATTAAAGCAGGTCTGAACGGCGCCCAGCGAGATGCCGCAGCCCAGCCAAACAATGCTAATTCTTCAGCGTGAATACAAGCTACAGGCAGTGGTACCAGAGGAAGGCAGGACACGTCGCACCGACATTGCTGGACTTTTCCATTCGATGTGGGGAGCTGCCAACAAATGTGCTCAGGAAGCTGGGAGCAGCCATTAAACATCTGTGCACTCCGGTGTTATCTTGTGGGGGCATCCAGTGCTCTGGAGACGCGCAAAAGGAAGGAGGGAAGAGTCTTGAAACGCTGAAATACCAGTCTTGGCTCTCCAAAGCACATCCTCTGTGTCCACAGCCCAGTCTGAGGCACACCGTTCTCAGCACCTCACCCTCCTCTCACCTGCAAGCCCGCTTTCAGGGGTGGATGACCACATCCGTCGCTGTGGCATAGCAAAGATGCATCCAGTAAAGTTTCTGAGATACTTGGATATTGCGAGGATGGAGGCCCATTTCAGAGCAGAGCAATATTTTTTTGCTTTGACCTAAGTTGCACCAGTTCCAGCAATCTTAAAATCTCAACTCTTCAACAACTTCTAAGAATTTAAAAAGCAAACCTGGTGATGGCCTCTTACTTTGCCTTGACCGGTATATGAAAGCAAGGGATCAAGGTGGAACGTTTATCACCTTAAAAGAACAGGAAAAAGCTGAATAACACACAACAATGCAACTTTTCTGTTATTTTATTGATATTAGTGAAGAAAAATTTAAATTTCATCTTTCAGATGTGTTACAATTGCTTTCTCCGGTGGGTGGACCGCTCCTACGGCTTATTTAAAGGCTAAATACTACTTCCCGATTGCATGATTAACTTCTATGCTTTAAGTTCCCATATGGTATTGCTTTCTTCCTCTCGGTATATAAAATGGTCCATTAAGTCCATGATTTTTTTTTTTCAGAATCAACTGTTACTCTATCTACTGTTTTAAGATACATTCAAATAAAAAGATACTTAAATTTAACTGCAGTAAGTGCACACATACAACAGCAAAGAGAGCTGATGACATTTTACTAAAACATTTTAAGTTCATAGAATAAATAGAAGTCTTCAAACACATGCAGTAACTGACCGATGTGTTTTTTTCTTTCTCAAAAAATATCCTTAGTGTCCATAGTGCTACCGCAATAACTACTTCATTCAGGAAAAAAAAAAAAAAACCAAACCACACCAAACCAACCCACCCCACCCACCTCTCTCTCATCACAAAGACTAAAAGACAGTTTCATTTATACAAGAAATTATCAGTGCTAATGATTTAGTAACAGTCTGGTACAAACGGCAATTCACGGCAATTACGTGTAGTGTGGTTACGGTAACGAACGGGGAGCGTGATTTAGATGCCACAAGAAGTGCAAGGAAAAGTAAGCGGATGTTAAACCCTTCCCCCCTTCACTCCCCTCCATCCCCCTTTCCAAAAAATCACAGTTCTCAGCTCAGCTCCAGAAGCCAGCTCAGCTCAGCTCTAGAAAGAAGCTCCCTCCCGTCTAACTCGAGTTCCAGGGTATTTCAATTCTTTCTACAAGCACCCAGCAGAATTTTGGGAGAAATAGAGAAAAAATGGCAATAGAAATTAGGATTGCCTGGCTGTAACTAAAGGTCGTGCAAGGTCTTTTGTTTCTTTTCTGAAAAAGTGGGGGTTATATGTTTGGTATTAGGAGGCGTTTTTTCAGTTTAAAACCACTGTGGAATAAAGCGTTTCCCACCTTTTTACCTCTGCTGAGATCCAGCTTTGGATGAAAAAGGTTTCTCTGAAAAAAGAAAGCAGAAGACGGGTGGGGAATATTCTCATCCTGCTTACAAGGCCACGGTCCTCAACATGCATGAAGCCTGAAGATCAGCACGAGGATTGCAGGTTGCTCTTTCCAGCTTGTACCATTCCGTTACTAAATGTTTTTTGTGGTTCTCTGCTGAGGTTTCAAGGACACACCTTTTCCTAATACTGTTTTTGCTACATGTTCTTTTATAACATTCTTATCTGTCAATCTGTTCCGCAACTTTGACTTCTAGGAAGTCACTGTCACGTTTACCTCATGAGTTGTGAAAACTGTTTTCTTTGGGGGCACTGACAAAGCATGTTTCAGTGGCAGCAACACAGAGTAAAGCACTTTCCCTTCTGCAATCCGGTGCAGCATTGAAAAACAAAACAAAAGAAAACCCAAAAAAGAAATCGCACAGAGTGCAAGCTTGCCAAATGAAACCGCGCCAGTAGGAATACGTCAATATTTCAGGTACCCAGTAGGCCCACTGACCTCAACACAGTATTAGTTCAAGTTTAGCACCTCTGGGAGGAGGAGAATACAGAACAGAAAATGAAAAACAACAAGTTTCATCCATTCAGGCATAATAGCCAGGCACTCCAATAACTCAGCTCAACTCATCTATGGAAGCAAAATTGAACCACCACATTAAACTGAGTGCTTTTTTCAGCATTTAACGAAGCACAAATGCTCCCATGCTTCAAGTTGACATAATGTGAGGTCTCACAAAACACATTCAATAGCTTCCCATGCACCTTCGACTCAAGTTAGGCTAGCTACAGAATTCATGTTTTCCTAGTCAAGTCACTTTTTGTTGTTTTTGTTCTTTCGGGTTTTTTTCAGTGCATCTTAAAAAAAACCAAACACCCTTTCAAAAGGTTAGCAAGTTTACCTTATTACAGCAATCGTAACCTAGAGCCTTTTGCACTCAACTGAACAGTAAAATAATCCAATTAGTTACAATACATCTGGTACATATTTACAAATTTTATACAAAGTTTACACATTTCTCCCATTAGGCACAAAGTTGATTTGTCAAACTCAAGAGGCAATGAAGGGGTGGTGGGGAAAGGAAAAGAAGATCGGAGAAATAATCTGAGTATTTTTATTTAAAAAGACTAGCTGTAAAAATAAAGTCCTTCATCGCAAGCTAGTTTGCTTCGGGAGCTTGGTTCCCATGAGGATCCCCGAAGTGAGAGACGTTGGGCCTTTCATCTGCATGCTGGAACCCACCATGGTGGGGAAGCTCCGATTCCTTCGGATGCCAGTGTTCAGCTGGATGCCCCCGATGGCACTGGTCACAGCAGGGCAGCCCAATGGGAGACCGTCTGGTGCCAGGCCTCCAGGAACAAGGGCCCTCACCGGTCCTTGTGCCCCACAGAGAAGAGGTCCTTGGTCATCAGTTAAAGGAGGAGCTGACGTTTGCCCTGAACTCACAACTTTGGCGATACCAAACCTCTTGACTTTGTCCACGAGATTAAGGTTGGAAACGGACACGTCAGTCTGACTCTCACTGTTCCTGATGTTCTTTTTATTCCTCACCTCTTTCAAGATTGAACTAGCAGGCTTCGAAGCCAAGAAGTTGTCATAAGGTGGGCTGGTGCACTTGAACTCAAAAGATGGAGGGGATGAAGAAGGTGTCTGCATAGGTGAGTTTGGTGGAGTGGAAGGAATGATCGCCATTTTAGGGGGGTATGTGTTCAGGAGGGTGCCTTTGCTGGCTCTGTCCCAGCTCTGTGGATTGTACACTGCTGCCGAGATGCCTCTTTCCTTCAGCAGCCACACCAGCCCCAGAGATGTGCTCATCGTCGTCGTGGATTCCCGGAGGTTAGTGAAGGATTCGGCCAAACTCAGACGCCGAGGAGTACAGGGAGTAGCCACTGGGGTGCCTTTCAAATTGCTAATGCTGCCACAAGCTGGAGTAGGTGCTGCGTTAAGGCTGAAAGCAAAAGAGCAGGCAAATTATTCTCTCCACTAGGGAATTAAAACTTACTGCAAGCAAGAGTTTTAGCCCTGAGCGGGGCCTTTTATCCATTTTGAGAGTGCACAGGGAACTGACAGTTCTCAGCTCCTCGCAAATGTGATGACAAGTGCAAAACCATCATCTCTTACAAAGCGCACCTCTCCACTCCGCATACTTCACCACCCGGTCTCATGGGATTAACGCATTCCCCACCACCACTGCATTTCTTCTGAAAAGCTATTACATTGACAGGTTTGCGATCAACACCTTCAGTTTGTCTTCCTGATCTGCTGGCTGTCACAACTCCCAGCTGCATCCATGAGACAAGGAAATGGGAGGACCTGACCGATGGTATAAGCAAGACAGATTTATTTTTTAGTGTCGCTTCTGAGCACACAGAACTGCTGGTCCTTCTAGTACGGCTGGGCCATAGCAGAGAGAGTGGCAAGGGAGGAGGGGAACCGATTCGCCACAGAAGCACGTGTAGCAAAGCTGCTGGAAGTTGGCATTGCCACGAATGTGTCCTTCTGTAAGGTCAAACCCTTCTACCCTTCTTCTGTTGAATTTGTTTTTATTTATGGGGAAGGGAATGGAGGATCTGACTTTTGATGGAGATGCGCAGTGGTGTGAATAGTCATCAAAAGAGATGAGAAAATACAGGCAAGCTCTTGGTTGTCAACTGGTCAATAGGTAACTGATAACTTAGCAGCAAACCGAATATGACAAGAGAGCCATTCTACTGTTAATTTGGTAAACCATTAATTTCTGTAGTTTGAAACAAGGCTAAATTGCTCCCCAATTCCAGTTCTTTCTTCTCAAAGTAAACTATGTACAGGCAGTTGACAAGAAAATGTTAAATGGGCAATAATCTGCACATGTAGAACAAGTGGCAGGCATTACACACTTATGTTTAGTGCTGTCTTACTGCATTTTGTTCTCTTAAGCACACTGCTGCCAGTTATTAGGGGCTGGGATTTCTTGAGGCATATAAAGTAACAGTCATTCTGGTACAGCGTCCTCTCCCTATAAGCTGATCACCTGAATGAACACAGACTCAACGCAGCACCTATTTCCAAAGACCTACCAACACAAAGGAGACGTTCCAAATCCTTTGTGCCACAATCTGAGATTTGCCTATGCATAATTCCCACTCACAATTTATGGCAGTCCAATGTACACCATTCATTAAGGTGTGGTGTACTTAGTTATTCCAGAAACAAGGCATGTGGGACATCCACGACACTCCAAATTCATGTCTATTTGGGAGAATCCCAAGGGTTCCATGCACCTTTAAAAAAAAGCTTTCCAACTATTTCCAACCATGCTGAAATGATTATTTTTGCCACATATACATACACAAAAAAGCGAATTCCACAAGAGTATTTCCTAGGCATGGATTAATCCCCTCCACTGGCATTTAAAGGGTCTTGAACAAGGCAACGCTTGATGCTAACAGAGAATTCACTGACCTGAGAGCTCACCACTGTTCAAAGAAGGAAATCTTCACCTTCATCTTGCCAGGTTAGCAAGCAGAAGACACTCAGCAAAGAGGCGGACAGAAAACAGAGCCAATGCAAGAAAGCAGGAAAACTAAGTGGCTGGGGGGCGGGGAAGAGCAGGATCTTCCCTTTTCAGCAGAGCCACGCTGTTGGATCTGCTCAGCTGTAACATGCGACTTTTTAGCTTAAACTCTCTGTAGCAAGAAAGGCATCAAAAAGCCACACGGAGACAATCAGGTTGGATTTCCAGGTATAGAGAAGCCTCAGGCCAATGAATACGTTGCATCTTTTTGCCCATATAGACAGAAGGGCTTGATGATGTCTTGACGAATTTGCAGACTCATTTCACCTTACATTAATGAACTCTGGGAAGCCAAGACTACTGTGAATGTCAGGTTAGACATCCTGGAATGTTTTGTGCTGAGCCAGTTTCTGATGAGCTTAGAAATTTGTCTAATAGTATATAGTTATGAGCTGACATGAGTTAATGTAACACTACAAATTTTTGTCCAGTGATCTTCTGAAAGTCAGCAGTACTTTAAGGTACTCCTTAATTAAGTAAATATTAGCCTGATGTTATGAAGTCTCAAGTCATGTCTTCTTTCCATGGCTAAAAAGGATGTGACCAACATGACCTCTACAGTAATTTAGAACTGTACCACCTTCTACTGAAACCAAGTGAAACTGCCGAAGGATTTTTACCCTGCAGTTGCAAGTCAGAGTAATCCTATATATTCCATCCTGTAAACTGCAGCGAAACAGAAGCTCGATAAAACTAGCATTAAGAGTGGTGCAATTTGAAAAGCAGCCTTGCTCAATGGCTCTGGAATTGGTCTTCTTGCACCCCCCAGTGTGCTGTGGCTGCCAGTGCACGTGGGAGATGTGCTAAGGGAAGCTCTCCTTACATCCTCCGTCCTCTTCATCCTGCCTGGCCTCAGCGGTGGGGGAGCAGGGCTCCTCACAGCAGAGCTACGGAGGCCCCACGCGCCCACCGCCGCAGCGCGCACACACGCGCTCCGAAGGGCTGAGCGGAAAGGAGAAGTTAGTTCACAAATCTTTTCTTAAGCATTGATTAAAGCTGCATCTTCACAGCTCTGGTTCCAGCTCATGGTGGAACAAAAGAGCAGCAACAGCTGCTGGGATGCCTCTCCCACGCTGGCTAAACACAGAAGTATGGAGGGAGGCTTGAAAAGCTGGAGGGAGGGAAAAGAGAGAGAAAAGAATTTACTGCGTGAACTGACTTTCTACAGGGTACGACCAAGAACATTTTGGAAAACCAGATATAGGGTGTTAATTACCGGGCTTCTAAGATGTCCTAGTCAGGAGATGAAAACTACAGCACTCCCGTGCCTTATTAACTCCAAACAGCTTCATTCTTTCCAGCTCCAGATTTCAGTTGCACAGGTGTTTAGTTTAGTTTTTCTACTAATTTGTCAGCACAGGTACACACTACAGTGCAATAATTAAATACTACTAATAAAAAGACATCCCTGCAAGAAAGCGGTTGTTACATAGGTGTTGCTTTTTTTGTTTGTTTGATCATTCTGGTATTGCTTTAATGGGGAAAAATATTTTCCCCACCAAACCGATCAACATCGCAGAGCAGCCTGGACACAACCGCAGAAACAGACTCAAACTGGCCTCAGCAACTCAGCCCAGTGCCAAGAGTTAGATTGAGAAAAAACCCAAATAAATGAGCACCTTGTTCAGCTAGACGAAATTTAGTCAGGTTAGAGCGTCACCTGGGTTAGCGGCTAGGTTAAAACGCAACCAGGTAGGTAAACATCAAACCTCTTTGGGTTAGCTGGTGCCACACACGCTAGCATTCCTTGCAGATGACCCTGCCAACAGAGAGGCTGCTGGCAGCATTGCTCACCCCCTGCCACGCTGGGTCATAGTGTCTGCCCTATACCTCCTCTCAGCATAACGAGGCACAATGCAGTTTCCTCCTCCTCCTCCTCACATGACCTGTGAAGAATCGTTTACAGTTGGTAAGGAGGAGCTCCTTCAACACGTCTGCTGAAGACATCACGTTGCGAAAACATCATATTGCTTATGTTGCTCTCTTTCCTCCTGAATGAATGATGAACTTCGGCGTTAACTAAGACACCTGAAAATGTACTGAATTCAACTGTCAGTTATGGCTGACCTCTTAGATGTAGTAACCAACGTAATCAAGGGGTTTATTATGACCACAATTAGCAGCTATTCAATAATAAGAAGGATAAAACAGAACTGCAGGGATCTCTTCAGTAACAGTGTTGAGGGGAGAAGATGACAGAGAAGAGTAAAGAAAAATCAGCCAGGCCACAACTGTGTTCAGGAAGGGAAGCAGAAAAGTTAACATTTAATCACCATCCATTTCCTTTCCACCTCACAGGTTTTCGTATTTAATACCCTTACTTTTCATGCGTTCCTTACGTAGCCAGTGCCCATCTCATGTCTAAACAAGTCTAGAGACATCATCTCTGCATAGGGACCTACACAACGGCACACTCCCTCACAGGAGCTGGAAGGGGCAGGGAAAGTAATGAGGCATCGTCCCTCTAAACAGAAAAAAACCCCCTTTCTTTAAATACTGATTTGCTAAGGAAGGAAAGTTCCCTCTTCAGGTAGGAAATTCACTCGCTCCCTCTGGTTCTCAGATCTTCACCTTCTGTAAGGCTATAGAAATGCTTCCTATCGGCATGTATTGCCTATACATGCCAAGTGCTATTATTAAGCCAGTTCATTAGTTGCAGTCTGGCTACTATGAACTCAATTCCAACAATTTCACCAAGGAACAAAGCAGATTGAGGCGTATTTCCTCCTCCATTCATGTACTTCCTGGATTTCTTTGCCTGCACATCCCTTTTTCTTCTGCACCAAAGATTTAGACTTTTCCTCCCTGGAAAAGTGTGTCTCTCATTTTTTGTGAGAGACCACATTCACACATGAGGACTACAGCTAGTTTGGGATCAAGGGTAGTCAGGTTTGGATACTGGAAGCCAACTTAGTTATGTCTGATCCTGCAATATTTTATTTATTTTTTTTTTAATTTATTTAGGCAATCAGATTTAGTTATAGGGAAGAATTCAATAACAGATTAAAACCAGTACCTACAGGGTAGCTACAAGGAAAATGGAGACTCCCTTTTTACAAGGAGTCACATGGAGAGGATGAGGGGGAATGCACACAAGTTGCTCTTGGGGAGATTCTGATTGAATATGAGAGGGAAATTTTTCAAAATGAGAACAGTCAACCATTGGAATAATCTCCCCAGGGGAGTGGTTGACACCACCACATTGGACACTTCTAAGACTCAGCTGGACAGGGTGCTGGGCCATCTTGTCTAAACTGTGCTCTCACCTAGAAAGGTTGGACCAGATGATCCTTGAGGTCCCTTCCAACCTAGGATTCTATGATTCTATGATTTTAACTAGAGGCAACAAAATTTAAGATATTTTGATTGGCTTTCTAAAACATTATACATGCCTCAAATAAACTCAGGTTGAAGTAACTCAAAGCAGGAGGAATAATTTGGGGGGGGTGTTGTAATTCACCAATGTGGCTAATGCTTTTGCTTACGCCATTTCTTCGCGTTTCCTTACAGGGAAAACTGACAGAGCTGAAGGCTTTGCCATCACGGGAAACCCTTACCTTGGTGTGACTCGTGTGAGTTCATCGGAAGGGTGCAGAATGCGGCAGGTGGTGAAGGTGAAGGTGGAGTTGGTTTGTGACATGCACTTCCCAGGATGAGGTACTAAATTAAAAAAAAGCAAATTCTTTGCATTTTACACAGAAAAGGGGAAAACCAAACTTCTGTGTGCTGATAAGACAGATGCAAAAAGTGATGAGGTACCTCAGACAGGATCAATGCAAGAAAAGTGAAATACAAAAGTGCTACAGTGTTGTAACAAACACTTGTTCTCCAAAACAAACATATCTAGGACTCCGAGGCCAGTGCTAAAAGGGTCTGCCGAAACTTCCCCATGATCACTAACACTGCAGATAAGTCTTGCTCTTAACAAATTTAGACAAGGCAGTGCTTGAAATCCTAGTCCTCATCTAAACTAGCAACTTGCATCAGTGGAAATTACAAGCAGCATTTTCTAGGACCAGCTCAGGAGCACTAAAATTTTCTGAACGCTCATGCATTTCAGCTTTTAGATTGATCCACAAAAAGGTATCCTCATTACTTCTCAGTAATGGATCCAGCTTGCTCCGGGAACACAGACTGAAAAGTTGGGGAGGGGATGGACACATAGTACTACAGCTCTGACTTTTCACGTCCACAGCTAAGGAGAGTGGTAGTTTTTTGGATCCACTACTGTACATCTGTGACATTTCTCTTGTGCATGTGTTTAGGTTCTTTAAGAATGTATGCCCTCAGCTGCACAACATAACAGCTTTTTTAATATTTGTAAACAGTGTAGTAAAGTATTTTCCTCACAAATGTGGCTGTGAAGATGCCACTCTGTCAGTGTATCAGTAATTTGGGAAAGAAGCAATACAGCTCATAATTTAAAAAATTAAGGACTTAGGCCAATTTCTTTCTTCTTAGCGGAGCTACTTCTGTGGAATATACCTGCTGTATAATGCAGCTGGGGCCACTGCAAAATAACTACAAAATTTAAGAGCCATGCATCTGAAAAGCTGGTTGAAAACCACCCAGAGCTAAACATTACATCAAAGATATCATGATTGCATAGGTTCTCTTACTTAGTAACCAAACTTAGCAGTGGTCAAAAGACATGCACAATAAAAACCGTGTGCAGCTCCCTCCCTCTCAGTCCTGCCCACCCCTCTGAGCCATTCCCTGATTAAGCCACATTTTAATACCACAGTACACAACTATTCAACACATTGCAAAGGACGGACAGACAGACCAACTAGACCAGACACCGCTCTGAACTTCCAGAGATGCTTAGCAGAAGCAAGGCAAGTCTTAATTGTGGCTGTGTTCCCTTTGTCATATATAAAAGTATCACAGCTTCAAAACAGTGTAGTCCTTTAAGAGCACATATAAGCAGTGTGTGAAGGCTAGAGCATGGGGAGTGTGACTGGTGGAAGCAGAAGTGGCTAAGCAAACGACGTGAGGTAACTTCTAGTTAGCGCTGGAATGTACTGCTGTACAGTAAAGAAGGGTACTTCTAAAAACTCACTGGAGTGTCATGTTAACACACTCAAATGTTAGCACAGCATAACATAACAACAAGCTCTACTTCACCTCCAGAGACGGCAATTATGATGCTTCAGGAATCCAGTTGCTTTAGAGATTAGTGTGAGCACTATAAAAGCTATTACAAGGGAGCACAGCCTAGCAATCATGATTCTCTCCATAGTGTAGAGAGTTAAAAGAAAATCTGGAGAAAGAGCTCAAATAACTGGACATGAAAAAATTGGTTATTTAGAGAAAACAAAGGACTTCAACACAAATCAAGTAGAAACAAAGCAATTATCCCTGGATGATGAATAGAGAACAGAATAAAGCAATGCCGGTTTAAGATTGCAAGCTCAACCCAAAGCACATAGCTGTAATACAGAAAGTGCATTTTCCTCAGTTGTAATACCCACTGCGCATCCCCTCAGATTGGGAACAGGCACATTGAAGATACATAGCTGCATTAGCAAAAGCAAGACTCATTGCTATTAATGAGTCAGAGATAGGAGAAGGCTGCTAAAAGTAGAGAAATCACTGACTAATAGGAGGACACAAATTGAAATTATTCAACGCCCCCCCCAAATCAATTTCCAAGGATGTATTCCACCCTCAAATACCACTAAGAAAGTCCTGTACCAGCTTCATTCTCCATCAGTCAACAATGGGGTGTATCACATTGCTGTAGCATTTTCCATCCTTTGGACACAATACAAAGAGAGTGAGAACCTGTTGCTGTAAATGAACAAAGTTTATAAAATCGAAACAAAATGATTCATTCCTAACCTAGTGATTTTACATAAGAACGCCCATCTCCTGAGTTTGTGAGGAAGTAATAGTAAGAGATACTATTAGCACATGTACATACAGTGAAGTATTATTTTAAATATAAACATCTGCTCCATGTGACTGTGTCTGATATCAAATGTTTTATTTATACCCTCTTTTTCAAAGTAGTAGATGATTAACAACGAGGCTTCAGATCTGTATGAAAAAGAATCTGTACATAACTCAGTGTTTAACAAGATTTACAGAAACATCGTGTAATTTCATCCAGTGGGAAACCATAAACTAAACTGTATGTGCATTTTTCCCCTAAATTCAAGCTAAACCTTAGATGGCTGCTGGATCATGTCTTTTCTCTCAGCAATTAATGATTCTTTACCGTATTAAGTTTTCTCAAACAATTCTTAGGCATTCTGGGAAAAACAGAAAATCATTATAGCAGAGAGAGACTCTCCTGTAAGCACGAGCACTGTTGTAAAAACATCTTTTCAAATACTGCAAAAAAAGGCAGGTACTAGTCAAACTGACTGCAGAGAGCTCCATCTTCTGGCAAACCAGAGCTTTCCCCACTCCGAACACAAAGCTGATTTTCTATAGCTCAGAGCTGTTTCAGATCCAGCTTCAGCACTTGGAGCTTACGGGCCATTCTGCTAGGCACGAGCGGCAAACCCGATGAGTTTGGGACACGATCTTCTGCTCAGGGAAGCCTCAAAAGACTGTTTAATCTGGATTTTCAACCAGCTCGTGCAGAGAAAGGTGCAGAGTTACAGCAGGTAAACTAGTGGCCTGCCCCGTCCACAAAAAGGTGTCAGACAAACTGAGTTTGAAGAAGATTTGTGAGAGGCCGCTATACTAAAACACCGCTGGCTTTTGGACCATTGGTTCCAAACTCAGATTTGCTCTTATGCCAGATGAATGCTGAGGAGGCAGAGAGGTCACAGCGGCCAGTAAATCTTTGCATTTTATATAGATACCTACCCTGGCAAATACAGATTTATGCAAAAATGAGCTTTAAAAAAAAAAAAAAAAAATTGGAAATCTTCAGAATGTGGCTTGATCCAGACTGGCACAAATGTAAAGTTTTAGCCTGACTCTGAAGCAAGCCACTGCTCATCATTTCTTTGGCATGTTTCAACAAAAGGAGGAAACCTGGTTGCTTGCTCTTTCAGCAGAGAGAACAGTGGAATTTGGACATCTCTTTAGCACAGGCTGGTGAAACAGGGATGGAATGACAATCAGGTTGGGGACTCCTTAGAGCAACAGATGGAGATGGTCTTTTAAAGCATTAGAAGTTTATTTTATTGCTGAATAGAAAAAAAAAAAGCTCTGCCCACTTTGGAAGAGAATAACAACGAAGGGCCATTAAGAGGCACTTTTTTTCTCCAGTGTCATCATGCAGGATACAAGCTATGGACTTCACTTTTGCCAGTCTACGCCACCAACTCCGTTTTTTGGTAAGGTGAAATTCCTGAAAACTAGGTCACCAAACCCCATTAGGATGCACAGGACAAGGCAGCTGCTTTGCATACTCTCTAAATTCAGCAGAGTTCATCCCCTCCTGGTGACTGAAGGTGAAAGCTCTGATACCCAGCGCTACCTGTACTGAAAACCCCTGGCTGACAGAAGAGGGAGAATATAGGGAATACTGGAGCTGATGCCTGCAGTAACTATTAAAACAAAATGGAGATGGGTGATAAAACACAACAGCTGTAGAATGTGAGCATGGTGCTCTCCTAAAGGCGTTTAGGTGCCTTCAGATGTCCTTTGGAAAACGCTGCCATAATGTCCTTCAGAAAACCTCGGGTTTAGGGGTAACTGTGAATGCCCAAAACCCACAAGAATCCATATGACTATGCCAGGAGTGTTACTCCTGTTCCGCTTCTCCTGTGAATGCCCAAAACCCACAAGAATCCATATGCCAGGAGTGTTACTCCTGTTCCGCTTCTTAAACAACTGACAATAACATTATTTTCTGAATATCTGCATTTCCAAACTTTCAGTTTATTTTGCCTTTGGAAACAGCAAGAGATGAAAAACTGAACCAAGGCTGGTATTCTTTGGACACTATTTTCTTAGCTTTCTTCTGGCTGAGGTTTCCTTCTCATATGTATATAACCATGGGGCGCAGATGTAAAAAACTTCAATGTGTTTAATGTGGCTTCAACATGATTTTATGCAGGCTAGGATCCCAAATTAAAATGTTAGCATTTTAACAGTACAGACAGCAAATGCTGACAGATTTTTCTTAAAGAAATAATTACTGTGAATTATTCATGTTGTTTGAAAATAAAATATATTTAAATATGCATCAATACCTCAGTTCTAAGAAGAATTACAAAATTTATTGCTTTTCTGTACAATGGTAACCTCTTAGAAGCATTTATAGTAATCCTGCTAAAAACAACTTAAACATAAGACATTCATTATCTGTTTTTGTGATTTTAGGCATCTATTTGGAAAGATCTCCATGTCATTGTTAAGGTCTAAACACTAAGTACAAGAGGGCTGATCCCGTAATGCTGAGCACATGACTGTTCAAAGCAATCAATCAGTGGAACCAACAAACACAAGTACTGAAAGACCAGTTCATGCACCCAAAACTAGCATGCAGTTAGGCACAGGCTGAATCAAGTGTAGCCCTTCCAACTTCAAAATAAGAACATTCACAATATTATTAAGTGCTTTGAATGGCTTGGGGTTTAAGGGAAACCTGAAAAGGCAATGAATTAAAAAAAAAAAGCCACCAACAAAACAAAAAACCCAACAACCCTTCCCCCCAAAACAGACTCTGTACAGTTTTATAATACACTACAGTTTCTTTCAAAGAATAAAAAAAAATATTAATATTGAGATTACTAAAAATTTGTGCTGAAAAAATTACTTGTCCTAGATGGTATTAACAATGCCGTGTCCTATAACTTCTTTACCCTTCCAATTATGCTGAGAGTCCACTCAAATGATATACAAATTTCAAACTATTCCTGGCTATTAGGCTAGAACTATGATTCTGGAATTTACAATCCTTCATAAAATTACTGAGCCCACACAGCGTATACAGCTCTGAGAGACCAACCCCAGGTCATAAATTGCATGTGTGTTAATTTCTTCTCAAATATTCAGTGCCATGATTGGGATATAATCTGCACAAATGGTGAGGAAGTTATTTTACATATTAATGGCTACTACAGCTTTCCATATAGGGACAGGAAAAATTCAAGGATTGTAACTTTTTTTTATTTAGTCAGAATGATTTCTGACTCTATCCATCACTCAACAAGAAACAACTGACACTCTGTTTTGAATACATTTATTTTGGCTACAAGATGTCTTTGGCACTACCATCAATATTTGTTCTCCTGAGCCTGGATGTTAAAATGACTTCTCTTAGGACTCATCTCAAGCAGCACTCTACATGCCCACAAAATGGCAGTAAAAATAGGACCTCATAGTACTCTGCCAGAGAACAGTGAAAAATGCAACCCTCAAAGAATACACATCAAATGAAGCAGACACCTACCCAAAAGACTAAGATGACTTAACGCCTGCTGGGAATGGTCGTTGTTGGCACCGTTTTTCCAAAGATGTTTTGTTCTCAGGTTAGAAGAGCTGTAGCTCTAGACTGACATGCCCTATGGCCTACCAACAGCAATTGTAGGGAGATGCTTTCTGGCTTTTAAGAACCTCTTGAGCCAGATTTTTCCACAATGGAGCTATCCTGGATTACAAGCCAAAGCACTACCACTGAAGACTTTATCTAAAATATTTCCCTCCTTCCCTTTTTATTTAACTTCCACATTCTCTAGCAAGAGCTTATTCTGCACACTGCTGCCTGGAATCTCCCCTAGAATTCTGCAAGCAAGGAGGTCGTAACCTTACGCTTGTGACAGCACTCTAAGGAAATGCAGGTCGATACAACCCCCTACCTGTATAGCATTTCTTACAGAGAAATCTAGGACAGGCAGAAAGAATGCTGAGGAGGTTTTTTCAAGAGAAGCAATGGCTGCACAATATTTAAATGAAAAATAAATTCATAAGCTAAGCACACATTCTGCTCCCAGAAGGTATCCTTCAGTGGGCAAATTGTGGATCCCAACCAGCTGAAACTTCTGACTCTGAAAACATCCACAATTATCTTCTCCTTGTATACTGCCTGACAAATTGCTTCAACAAAAAGCAGATACAGCAGTATCTTTACTTCGTTTTAGCAATGCAATCAATAATGATGTGGTGGCTCCTGAATACTCCTAAATCCTAAGCAGCTGGGCAATCTGGAGGAAGGATAAGGAATGGGAAATTGAAGTTTTCAGTGCATTTGTTTATTCTACACATCGAAGTTATTCATATTGACCAAATTATTTCTGTAACGTATCAAAATTACTCAGCAAACAACAGACAGTGAAATAAGATTACTATGACAATTTCATAGATTTTATCTACTTGCCATTTTATAAGGTAGGGAATATGCTTAAAAACCTTGTCTGAGATAACTAGATGCCTTGGTTTCAGCTGGGATAGAGCTAATTTTCTTCCTAGTAGCTGGTATAGTGCTGTGTTTTGGATTTAGCACAAGAATAAGGTGATAACACACTGATGTTTTAGATGTTGCTAAGCAGGGCTTACACCAGTCAAGGAATTTTCAGCTTCCCATGCTCTGCCAGGTGCACAAGAAGCTGGGAGAGGGTGCAGCGAGGACAGCTGACCCCAAATGGCCAAAGGGCTATCCCACACCATATGACGTCATGCTCATGGCCAGGGGGCAGCAATCGCTGCTTGGATGGAATGGGCATTGGTCAACGGGTGGTGAGCAATTGCATTGTGCATCACTTGTTCTGTATATTCTGTATATTATTATTATTAGTAGTATTTTCCTCTACTGTTTTATTAAACTGTCTTTATCTCAACCCACAGGTTTTACTTTTTTCCCCCCGATTCTCTTCCCCATCCCACTGGCTGCGTGGTGTTCAGCTGCTTGCCGGATTAAAACACAACACTAGAGTTCTCTCAGGCAAAATCAGCAGTAACTACGGAATAACCTGTTAATAGCAGTGACCTGTATTCAGATTATAATAGAGAAAGGAAATGGAGGGAAACACTAGTCTTTCTTGCCCGTTTATAATCATAGTGCAGGTCTACATTTGTTTTTCTTTTCCAAACAAAGAACTCTTCCAAATCATTACCCACAGATATTTTACTAATCTGTTCTTAAAAAACCAACCAAACTCTCTAAACTATATCTATATTCCTGTCTATGTGTAGTCCATGACAGTAAGTTTTTCAAGTTTTTGACATGTTCCTGTGTTGAATATTCTTACAATTAGAGAATTCTTTGCCCAAAATGTAACCTGAATAGCTTTTTTTTGCACAATTATTGTAACCTGAGTACATGAAGAACTGCTTGCTACCTTCCTCCCTGCAGCAACACATTTTAAAATGAATCATATCTTTTCTTGAATCTTTTATTCCAAAGACCCTAAAAAATGCCAGTTATGTTGGTCTTTGATTATTTCAGTCCATGTTTCCTAGATCTCCAGCTTTTCCTGCTGTTGTTGATAAACACCTGAGTAATATCCAAAACTGTACACAACTCCTGTGGAGGCATTATTTATTTCCATATTAAAAGTTAATATAATCATTATTCCTGGGCAATACGTAGAATAAACTTTTGCCAGTGGAAAGGGAAGTTGAAAGGTTTCGATGTTCAAGCACTGGAATGGGCTGCCCAGGGAAGTGGCTGAGTCCCCATCCCTGAAGGTACTTAAAAGAGATGTAGACATGGTGTTTAGGGACATGGCTTAGTGGTGGACTTGGTAGTGTTAGGATAATGGTTGGACTCAATGACCTTAAGGGTCTTTTCCAAACTAAATGATTCTGTGATTCTAAATTTAATCTTAATACAACTGGCTGCAAAAAGTAGCTTATATTCAATAGCTGAAAGCACTGTATGCCATTTCAGTGAGAGCCGAGGATACTCTGCACATCACAAAAACAGCAGAAATACTACAGAATGTCTAGCCCTGAGACAATCTAATCTTCCAAAGACCAGTCAAATAATAAATTACAATCTATTCCAGACAGAGGAGGGGAAAGGAAGTGACCTCATTTAAAGTAGCTATGTAAAAACAAGATGTCTGAAGAAAAAGGAGCTCTGGTAGTTTTCTGATTCTGGACTAAATAGAATTTTTTTACCAGTGGCAAATCTTAACAAAGACTAACACTCCTATATAGCTTATTAAAACAAAACAAACACCACCACCCCCCAAAAAAAACCCCAACAACAAAAAAAAAAAGAAACCACACAAACTTAAAACATATCTGTAGTCTGAGAACCTGTAGCCTTGTGCAATAATAGACCACAAATGTCAGTTCAGAGTATCTAACAATTCATGCAGTGCTGCGTCACTTAAAAATGTTTAAGTCTTAATGTGGTATAAATAGGAAGGACAGAATTTAATAGTGTGGTGGAGAGGGAATGAGGGAAATGTCATTATTCTCTGCATAAAAACATCGTCTTCGTTCTCTATCTCAAAGGGAATTTAAAAACGGGTAACTGTATCTGAGGTAACTGAATTAAACTTGCAGAATTTCTTTGCTTGATTTTCAAGGCACTTCCATTTGTTTCAGCAAAGGCAACTTAGATGCACCTTTTGTCATCATTTAGTCTTTGGTTTTTTCCCAAAGTACAAAAATCTAAAGCATGGCATCACCTCTTATGAACAGAAGAATATCTGCACTATAGGCATACAAAATATATATCATCTATACATCATACACACTGAAAAGCGTGCACTAAATACACATACAAGTTGCATACATGCCACACAATGGTTTGTGAACCAACCACTTCCTTTTAGCAGCCTTCTCTTATCAAAATAGAGTAAAATATTGACCACAGATGCTGTTACTGAAAAAAAAAGTCAAATTAAAAGATTATTAAAGAGAGGATTTTTGAGCCAATGTTAGAATGGTTATGTTCTAACTAGTGCACGTGTTAACGTGCAGATGCTACACACAAAGCAATACTATGGATGCTGTTCTGGAGAGATGCGAGAATGGCCCAGTAATCAAAATCCTGTAAAGATGTCAGTTTTACTGGACTTAATGAGTTTCCCTCACCAGACCCCTCATCATCGTCAGTCGCGGACTCCTGCATCTCCTCTGTGAAAGCCTGAGATTGGCGGGGGTTATTCTTGTTGTCTGAAACAGTCACTTGTGCTTGTGACCTCTCACCTGAGGTCTCTGTGTGCTGAATTGGCGTCGAGGTAGTTAGGCCCTTGTAAGAAATGTCACCTGTCTCATCTTCCTCATAGTCATTAAGGCAGTACACTTCATCCAGGTCCAGGTCGAGTGTCCTGAAGCCCTTAGTGACAACTCCAGGCCTTGGGTCCAGGATCCCACCCAGGTGAGGCTGAGCCAGCTGCTGCCAGTGGTGCAAAGTGGCAGAACCTTGAAAGGGAACACAAAAGACAACCAAAATAAATCAGTAATCAATACAGGATCTAAATGGCAGAAAATCCCACTTTGTTTATCCAGAAGACCAAAGGTTTGGGAGCTCCAAACCTTTAATGTTTCTGGGTTTAATATTTCTAGGCTTTAATATTTCTTGGAAGACAAGCTACAAGTCTAAACTGCTTCACCTACTCTTCATCATTTCCACACCAATATGAAATAAATTGATCACATAAGCACTTGGATAGGTAAAGTATGGTTGTAAGATGTGGCATACTTGTGCACACGCACATGCCCTCCCCGTTTATACTTATCCCCCTAAATTCACAGGGTTAAGTAGGAGTAGAAGGAATTAACATTTAACAGTTTATCTGAGCACCATCACAGAAAGCTCTAAGAGGAACATATACCACATACTCCCGCATTAAGCTCACACTAAGGTAGGTGTTGGAAACATGCTAGAATCTACTACCAGTGGCTAACAGGAGGACAGCAGTCACAGATTACACAGCAATTTCAGCTTTCTACCATACATTAGAAAGCCACATCAACTCCAGGCACGTGTAAGCAGATAATACCTCTGACCTATACATTAAGACTAAACACTTGTATGGCCCCTGCCCGAGCCCCTATGCTACAGGAACTTAACTACTACATAACTAAATGCTACTGTACCTGTAGCTTTGTCCTTGGCAGAAAAATGTTTCAAGTGAGGAAAGAGATGCATTTTACAGAGAAAAGCGTTCAATATTCAGTGTTCAATAGAAGACAGTGAGTCAGAAACAGCAATGCATCAGATTAAATTGATATATACACTGAGATGGGCCCACTGAAATCAGGGGAGGATTTATCTGATTCCTCAAAGTAGCGATTAAGCTCTGCTGGCAAGGGCTGAAGTTTTCTATGTGTCCACCAATCACTACTGTGCTGTAACGTGTGACTTAAAACTATTCATTCCAAGTCCTGTGACACAAACAAAACATCTTTATTTTCATCTCTGCCAGCTCAAATCAGAGCAGTTTTTGATCTCTTGTTCCTGTCCCCTCTCCCCCATGCAGAATACAGACTCAGGCAACAAGCTGGCATGCAAACATCTCACCGGTATTCAAAGACCAAGAGCGTTCAACGCGTTGCATGGTATATGTAAAAATCTAAACCACTGTAGTAACTAGGGAAGGGATGGATCTTATACACATTATTTTGCATCTTAGAAAAATCCTATGGAGTGAGAAAAACGGTCACTTCACAATAAGGATATTGCATTACGGGAAGCTTACGTAAACAGGAAGTGAACAGGGAAAACATCCTTCTGTAGAATGACTGGGACCAGTGACTAGCATTTTAATTCAGTCTATCTCACTTTTTAAAACATGTTATTTTTAGGTCAGAATAATTGGACCTGTTAGATTACTCTGGATAATGGTGCTATTTTATTATTTTTTTAAGTACTTTTTGAGGGACTAAAGAGGTTTTAGACTGGTACTCTTGAGGCTGAAGATGTAGAAACAGTTACAACCCCAAAATAAATAAATATAAGAAAACATCCCTATAACTTGTATAATTTATATTTATTCCTGAGTTGTCACAAAGGTCAAGGTTTTTTGCTTCTACATAAAAGAAATATTGCAGAACGTGGAGAAGTGCCAGGTATGTCGAGTCTTAAGCAAAGAGCTTTGCGGTATGGTAATACCCTCAAAAGTTACAGACAACCACTGAAAATCAAAATTTCTTTCTGCTCGGTATGCAAGTATAAAATCCTGTTGCTACTTAACTTCTATATACAAGCTTCTGAAGATGTAATCTTTTTCACCTTAAAGCTCACCAAAATTGATACTCAGAGAAACTCTGCAGAATACAAGCATTAAATTGATAACATTTTGTATCTTTCCTATGGAAATATATTCACCAGAATATCTGCATTTTGCTCTTTTAATGTTTCTATTGATGCTACATGTTATTAGTTTCTTTTGGAAGCTGGAAATCAAAGTGGCCTAAGTTTCACCACAAAAAGGAGGCTATCTGAGTTTCTCCCCACCTCTGTTACTTTAATTTCAATCTCATAAAATGTGTGAAAGAGAGCTTTAATTTTTCCATACAGAAAATTAACACTAATGCAGAAAGCAATGCAACAGTTGCCAACTACTTTGTGCCAAACTGAAGGGGGGAATAAACCACCTTGGCCTATATTCACTCCCCGGCTCCTACTAGACAGTTCGGTAAATTATGCCATCAGAAAAAGCTGGCATGAGGGAATTAGCGTGCAACAGTGGGACTGCCAGGTTGAATTGAGAAGAAATTTAAAAGCAAAATTAATTATATGAATAGTTTGTTTTTCTATCCCTGATAACTGCATCATCGCAGGTATAGTGTGGGCGTCAGAGAGAGCTTGGAAATTCATGGTCTGTTGCTGCCACAATTGCAACAGAGTGAGGATATAATCAGTCCAAGGCTCTAGTTTTCCTGCAGGACATGGGGAGTGTTATTTTGTGCTTATGGTACAACCACCTGCAGATGCACACTTTAAAAACAAAAACCAAATCAAACCAAAAAGCCCACAAGACTGTAACTAAAGCAAGTCAAATCAAGCAATCATTCTATTCAACTAAAGGAAAGCAGAGAGTTTTTGGTTTTTTTAAAGGTGCTAAAGAAGATTCATTTCTTAGTGCTTCTGTCAGTCTGTTCAATTTTACTGTGGGTTTTAAAAGATTGCTTTAAAGGAACAGAAGCTACTAAGCTGAAGCATATTACAAAACTGATTTTTTCTTTCCCTGTTTTATGGCATGAGCACCCTTAGGAAAACAGTAATAAAAACCCAAAGGCACAGCTACTGATAACAGTCTGCAGGTACAGCAGACTGTTTTGCTCCAGTAGTTTGAAAGTATCCATGAAGTTGGGGGACGGGGAGGGAGGGAAGTTAAATCTCACAAAAAATACTTGGGAAGGAAACTAAGCTGAAGTGAGGAACAGAATCATGAACATATATTTAATAAAAGATAACAAACACTGAACTTATGAAACAGGCAGTCACAAACATACCACAAGTGAGATGTAAAACCAAACATGAGAAGTACCTTAAAAGGTGCAGTAATTTTAAGGAAAAAAATGACCCAGTGAAAACAATGAAAAAAACCAGGAAAAAAAAAACCCCAGACAGATAGAAAGATGATAAAGACTTTAAGAGTTTATTGGAAGAAAAAAATAGGTATAACGGGACAGTGACAGAAATCTATTACAGTGGTAGCAACCAGTAACTGAAACAAAGCTGGACAGTCCCTTCCCTCATGTGTTACAAGACTTTTTACGACCATTTAAAAACAGTCATGAAAACAAACTACTAAAATCTGCTAAACAGTATGGACGTGTGCACTATGGCTATAGTTCCATTTGCATAGGTAGATATAGCACATCACTTTCTTCAGGACGCAAGAAGGGTTATTTTTGCTTCTGAATACGAGTCATGCTAAGTGCTCCTTATAAATCAAATAAATTTGTTCTAAAAAGATGAAAAAGCGAGCTTTTGCAATTAAAATACACATAAACAATATAATGTAACACCAGAGTTCTGTTAAAGGAAAAGAGAGAGAGATATAAACCAAAGCTAGATTATGTAACTAGCGTATCTGTGAAGTAGGAAACAGCTTCATTTTGTTTAAAACCTGAAGGAATTTACTCAACTTTAACTTCCAGCAACAGCCTGAAAGGAGTGAAGAAAGCCAGGCAGACTATACTACATGTGCTCTGTCAGCTTTGTTAGACGGGCTACAGAAATGCACTTAACTCTGAAATAAAGCTCTAGGCCTCACTACCATTTACCTATATCTTGCCGCCTTCTGAGACAACATATGATGGAAATTTGACTTAAAAAAACCCCACACATGAGACCAAAGCCATAGAGACTCACGTGTGGCCACTCAAACAGCCAATTAGAGTCCAGAGGTCATTTTTAATCACAAAAATAGTCCTATTAGACCAACTGGACTAATGAAGTAGGTAAAGGTCTTTCCAGACACTGATGTGCAGAACTGAGATTTGATGAACTAATACTCTGCTTAGATTTCAGATACTCAACCACCTTCCTTTTTTAAGTATGAAATAGCAACATTGGGATTTAGGTTAGATGTAAAGCTGCACTGCTCATGCATGTGTGGCCTGTAACATTTGTTTTACTGCTGTGGCTGGAATTGTTTCCTAACACTTTTAAGGCTCAAGGAAATGTAGTAGTTAGAAGATTTCAAACCAACAGCGTGGATTACTGTCTCTGAAGTAAAAAGAATATGTATTGCAAAGATTTCCTGCTTTCTGGTGATGGATAAGAGACCACAAAGAGTCACTAAGAAGAACAGATAAAGGCCGAGGCCCTTTGTTATCACCTTCTAGTGGTTTCACAATCTGAAGCTTTTCTGGCAGGTAGGAGCGACTGCTTATCGACATTCCTGAATATCCAGTGAATTCTGAAAATCTGGAGTGAGTTCCCAGCGACATGATGCTCTCTGTGGGGGTAACAGAACCACTATGGAGCTCGCCCTTTTCTGCCAGTTCCCGCAACTTCCTTTCCTGCTCTTCTTCAAAGAACTTCCGCTCCGAGAGGTAATTCTCCCGCCTGAGGGACAGCCTACGAAGGGCAGTCTCTAGGTCACTGGAGCCTGGAGTCCCTGGAGTTCCAGGCTTCTTCAGCCTGTCTTCATTTCTAAAACATAACAGGACACACACATACACACACACAAAAAAAAAAAAAAAAAAAAAAGGAGGGGAGGGAGGAAAAAAAATTCTTAGAGATGCTTAAAACTTCCAGTGACACTTTTGAGACATTCACCAATACCTTTAAATTACTATGTCTGGGAACAACTTGCTACTCATCCAGAGAGTTCAAAGGCAAACACCAATGTTTTCTTTCTCTTTCGTACTAAAACTGTTTTGAATCCTAGTTCCTGCCTGGAACCTCCTGGTTGGAAAAGCTGTGCTTTACTTAAGAGCTTCCTCCTATAAAGAGATGAGAGATGTTGACTTCTTGTGGGTCTCTTACAGTTATACAAACTCAAGTAAGCAGGCCACATCTTACAGGGCCAACGCTGCAAGAATACCATAATGAGTCACAAGAGTACATTATGCTGTCAAATATTCCTTGTTTTGAGATAGTCTGTCATTTTTACTGGGAAGTATATACAGCATAGTGTGGAGCTGTACTGGGGGAAGAGACAAGTAGCTAGATGTGTAAAGGTCTGATTGGTTTCATTCACAAGTTTTCATATTAGGTAACCTACATGCATACTCTTTATTTATTTTTACGATCAGGAGGAGTTAGCTGTAGCTGCAACTTAGATCAGAACTCCCTGGCATTAATGTAAAATGGTGAAAATATCATTAGTTTTAAGTGTTGACCCACAGTTGCAAAGACGAAGCGTGGCTTTACATTATCTGGTGGTGCTGCACCTCAGAACAGGTATGAGTTGCAGACACCGATACACAGTACTTTCAAAAAAGTTTTCCTTTTTAAATAAACTTGAGTGCTCAAAAACTACAAGCACAAAATAAAGTAATTTTTGAAGATGTACGTCATTGTGTTAACTGCACAATGCAAAACAAAACCAGGAAAATAGAAACACTTTGCCTTCATGTAAGAAATAAGCAAAAGCAAAGCCCAGTGCTACAGTACTGACCCATTGTCAGAGGATTCTGTCTCTAGGATGATGCTATTGGTCTTGTTGTCTATCATAATGTTAGAGATGTCTCCCCCATAGAAACTGGAACGTGGAGTGCTGACACAGCTAGAAATGACTGAGTTCATAGCAGAGGACTGGTTAGAGCCTGGGATATTCATTGGTGACGGAGTCATGGATCTCTGCTTGACAACTTGGTTAACGTTTCTCACCGTCTCGAAGACCCGCTTCTGATGACTGATAAGACATACACACAGTTAATAATCACACAGTGCCTTCTTACCTTAAGAAGGAACAGAGAAACAGGTAACAGCTTGTTAATGACCCTTCCTATTCACAGCTCTACAAACCACCTTGCTTTTAGTTTCTGTGAAGTAGTATCCACAGGGTCCCATACTCGCTACAGTCTGGCCCTTACATTCAATTCATCAACATAGTACTTCCATCATCCTAGAATATTTTAGACAGAACATTTGAGAATCATGTGCATGGACCCTCTCAAATGTTAATAAAAATTAAGTGAAAGGGCATTTCAGTACATCAACTAAAACCAGCTAAAAGCCATTGTGTGGAAATGAGTTTTTAAAAAACAAAATAGATCTCCATTCAATTCTTAACTATGAACTGGCTAATCCATTTTAAAAAAGAATATAATTTACCGAGTATCTCTATGCCAGCAAGTCTTGTATCTTTTCTTTTTGAAACCAATTTCCAACCCCCCTAAGTAGCATACAAAAAAAAAAAAAAAAAAAAAAAAAAAAAAAAAGAAATCAGAAATACAAGGGACCAAGAGTCTAGAGCGAGCCATCAAGGCTGGAAACCTAACTGTGGACCTACTTCTACAGTTCATTCTTTATCACCATTGTCCTGATATAACAAACATTGTTCATCTGCTTCAAGATTAAGATCAGATGACACCTCAGCAGAAATTCCTTGACAAAATAAACTTGCCCTACATCATGCTACAGAAGTGCCATTGCTGCTTGGTTTTACAGTTCCACAATGGCTGAACACAAGAACAGTGCATCCCTTCCAGCTTAAAGGTAACACTGACAGGGTATGACAATGACAGCATGCCTTATGCTATTCAATGTCACCCAGATTTCTTTCTTTCCGCCCACGAGTGCTCAAGAGTGGCAATCTGTGTGTGTAGGCTCCAAGTCTATAGTTGTAGATCTTTAAGAGGCTGAATCTAAGAGCATCTATCAATAAATGGTCCCACAGAGGTTACAGTTACTACTGCTCAGCAAACAAGTAAGGCCAAGACAACCCATGAAACAAAAAAAAAAAAAAAAAAAAAAAGGGTATCCTTCTTTGGTACATGTACAGCAAGATAAAAGATATTCTAAAGAAGTTAAACTATCCTTAAGTTAAATTAGTCTGGAAGGACAAAAGGATGCTATGGGGTTTGGAGCATGCTCACATCATTCTGATCTTACATTTTTCTAATCAAGATTTCACTTTGTCAAAGCCTCCTGCTCAGAGAAGGCTTAAGTATGTGTCAAGTTTTTTGTAAATATAGTTAGAAGGTTCCTGGAAAATGGCTATTGTGCCTTCTCTGACTGTCATTTCTTTGTAAACTGTTTCTTTAGCAGACCCTCTAAATAGGATTAACTTATTTCAAATTAAGTAATCCATGCTTTGTACAAATAGATGAGATAAACCTATTGGAGTACACATGCAACTGGTGTCATCAAGGCCATTGCTGCCAAGCTATATCTATCTATAATAAGTTTTTGGACTGTCACAAGTACTTAATTTGTTTCAAACCACTCTCTTGTTTAATTCAAGAGGACTTTAGCACAGGTGTAACGGACATCACACTGTAAGTACCCAATCACTCTGAATCCCTGTCTGCACTGATGTTCTCCCCGTGAAAACTGGATTAGATCAATAATTACCTCGTTAACTTCTGCTATAACACCTGAAGAGAGAACCCAAGGAATTGAACTCATCCCCTAATCATTAACTGAAAAAACCTAGCATAGTAACACACAAGAAAACAACCTTTTTCTCATTCTCAGCACTCAAGAATGAAGACAAAAAGTTCAAGGGACAAGACGAAACCTATAAAGAGGCATTTTCTTTTGGTAGCTTTAGCAGAAAAAATAACCACCCCAATAACCAGACAATTTATCTTCCTTTCTCTCTATCATTCACACTCTGCCAGAAATGTTTCTTTCTAAATCCCTAGCTCAACTATTTCCTGACCTTTCCTTTCTAATAAAATAATAATTAACTTCAGATGTAATCAATTAGGAACAAATTCTTTTCAGTCATACGCCAAGTCAGGAGAGTCGGGTTCATCTAAATGCAGTTCTTTCCTCATTGACCCTTCTATCTCTGCTGCCAAAGAATCCTGTTAAAATCACAAAAGAAAAACAAATAACACAGTATTAGTAAGTTGGCATTGCAGAAAATAATTAACTATTTAGATAAAAGAATTAATAACTAATAAGGTGCCATTCCAGAAAAAAGAAAGGTTTAAAAATGAAAATTGACTGGAAAGCTGGAAGACTAATGTATATACATATTAGCAACAAATATTCTTTTAATGAACCACTGAATTTTCAGTGACCCTAAAACAAGAATATATGTGTAACTTATTCAAGTACTGAAGAACTAGAATGTATATCAAAAGTGACTAGAAGGATACCATGTCCGGAAACCGTTATGTTATTGGGAAGTTACATCACTAAGGATATAAAGAAAAACAGGAAGCGCCTACTGAAAATCAGCCACTACAGTACAGGAGATGCATAACAAAGGTGTATAGAACTGTGTATCCTTTAACACTATATAAATATACATTTCACCCATGCTCATGCCCGGTCTAGCATCCCATCCCTGAAGCTGTAAGTCAGATGCAAACACTCACATTTCCTTTGGTTGGTTGTTTTCTGCTATGAGCAGTTATTTTTCTTAAATCTGCTTACCATAGGGAAGAGACCGAGAGAGTGGTACCGCCGTGATATGGCATTTGGCATAGTCTTGTTCCTAAGGTTTTTCAGCTCTTCTTGAGCCTCATGAAGCATTTCCATGCACTCTGCATACTTGTCTTCCAGCTCCCGCAACTGCAACATACAGAAAACAGTCTGAGGCCTTATGGGCTGCACTATCATCACAAAAAGCCTGCAAATTCTTTTCACACTGGTAAAAGATAATGGTGTTTTTTTTGTAGGGAAGAAAATGCCACTTCAAAGGAAAAGAACTCTAGAGGGTGAATATAATTGAAAATAATAAATAACATGGATTAGTAACAGGAAGGGCCAGGGGGAATGAACTGTTTGCTCCATTTCCTATCCCATGTATCTACATGAAGCCACTGTCAAGGAGAAGATACAGAGCTAAAAGTACCTTTATTCTGATCAGGTATAGTGCCTAATTACTGCCATGATGGACCAGAGTGGCAAACATCATGGGAAAAGGACAAGACATCTCACAGCGTTCCAAAGGACTTAGGAATTTTAAACCCAAGACTTACATATATATATATACACACACATATAATCTCCAACAGCTTGAGACCATGCCTTATTTTTAGCTTGACTTTCTCAGGAAACACATCTTATGTTATCACTCCATCTGCAGATGTCTGTGTATCCTCATAGCTTTTGAGTTCATCAGCCATTTCAGCCAAGTTTGGCAAAAGGGTAGAAGTCTGAAATACCACATTCCTACAAGTTTCATAAAAGTAAGCTACTTGGCTTAGAAACAGAGATCCTGTTAATGTCTTTCCCAAGAAAGGGACAGAGAAGCATAAGCTCAATCTTTGTGGAGCACCACAGATACAAAAGGTTCATCAGCAGGAGAAGTTTCTGTGGGCATTCCCACCTTCAACACCAAGTATTCCAAATGCAAGACACTTCATAAGGGGATCAAGCTTTATTCATCCTACTTTGTCCATTTTGTTCATGTGAATGTAGCACCCAGAAGACAGCCAGGAATCCTGGACTGTCTTTGGTTTATTTGCTGAACAAATACAGTACAAATGAGCTCTTCCATGTTATCTCACTATTCAAAATAGGCTTAAACTACCAACCTCTAAAGGGTTCCTTTATAGCCCATAAGCCTCAGTTTTTAAAAACGTGTGGCAGCTGAAGGAGAAGTGAACAGGAAGGAAAAGGTTTTGAACTCTACCAGGAATATAAATGTTCCTTCATTTCATATACATAGGCAAAATTATTTAATACTTCTGATCCAGCTTAGACTAAAACTCCCGTGGTAAAGCGAATAGCCATTGCCCTACTACTAAATTACTGTAATACTAAGTAATGTACTTACCTCTGCTGTGAGCTGTCTCTGGGCATCTTTAGCTGCTCCCAAATGCTGGACAAGTTCCTCATTTTCAACTGCACACTAAAATATGCCAAAAACCCATTAGAAATACTGTCATGTTTTGTCCCGTGATGATGTTTATATCTTATACTATAGGTAAGTAGGAAAATTCTAACTTTTCTCAAGACACTCTCTGCAGCAATATTAGTCCACACATGTTAGTTTAAAAACATTTAAACACTTTAAAATGTTAACAAGGCCATAAAACTAATGAGTATGTGCTCACTGAAAATACTTGTGCTGACATTCTTGTTTTATCAAAGCCATTAAGCTTAGTGCAGAATTTCACATCTAATAGTTAAAATAAATTTAACTATTGTATTTGATATATCATATATGCATCTTTTAATAAATTGATGCTTTCTAGTCAAGCATGCTAGATATTAAACATCAAATGAGGTCACCCAGATAAGGGGGATGGAAAATTTCTTTTAAGCTCTAGTATACAGAGGATTGTAACTTGTCTTCCAGCTACAGTAGCAGCAAATCACAACAGTAGTCTTGCAACTGGATTCCTTACAGCTTTTGCCTTTTTCTGCAGATCAACTATCTGAGAGAGAAGATGAGTGATTTCTTCCTGCTGCCGGGCAGCATCTTCGGTTTTCTTCGCTAACTCTTCGGAGATATTGGCAATCTGGATGTTTGCATCCCCTTTAAGATAAGCAATTACAATTAACATTACAAACCCGAAAGCAGGAAAGTATGTAGAAAGATGTTCTTTCAGAATATCACATGATTCAGCAGAATCCTTCCCCAATACACAGCCAGGTATTTTTGAAAAACAACAGTAGGACATAAAACCAGAAAGACACAAAGTGCTCATGTGGCAAAGGAGACTGTGCTTTCCCTTAATAACATCTTCTATGCAAAACTATTTTGCAGCTGAGAAATATTTAGCTTATTGCCAGAGTTTTCTGGTCTGAAATTTCAGCCAGAAATTTTCTCTTCACAACCATTTATATTAAGGAAAATAAGTACCACAGAAAAACATGACTGACCGATCTGACTCAGTTGTCTTTTTTTAACCGAACAATCTTGAATGAAAAGTGAAAAGGAATAAGGACATACTTAGCTCTTTTACACAGTCATTGACAAGCTGTTGTTCTTTCTCTTCGTAAGTAATTGTTTCAGTCTTCAGCTGACAGGCCTATTCAAGAAATCCACATCAGAAATGCTACATTAGCACGTTTGTTCCCTGCCAGTCTGTTGCTGCATTTCCATCTGCTTCAGAAAGACAAGCTTTTCTAATCACTCCTCCAGGAAGACAGTGAGAAACTACAGTTTTTGGCTGCCCTCCCTCATGTTCTGGAAAAAGGGGCCAGGTGAACATTCAGCAGACATTACTGCATGGAGAAGCTTGTATCATTATCATCATATCCCCACTAGATGTCACCTGTGTATTTTGTACTTAAAACAAAAAAAGCCCTGAACATACAAAAGACTAGTATGCAGAGCTTGATCTGGTCACCTGAACAAAGCTAGGTATCATCACAAACTAATTAAATGCTCAGTTTAAATAGTTGAATTAAACATTCCAGTATTTAAAAAACATTCAGATAGCATTTGAAAAGTTCTGACACTGTGACCGTATCTCTCACATAAAACCTTAGCACTACCTCCTTCCCTGCTTTGTGTTTTCTGCTACAATTCTAGGAGCACCAAGAGGAGCGTGGTTACACCCAGCTGGCTCTGTCCGGCACCACCTCAGTGCGTCTGTAGTCTATTCCCAGTACTGGGGGCATGCACAGACATCCATAGACTGCATCTGTAGAGAGATGCATAGCTCAAAGGCTTCAGATCTGTCTCCATCCTGTGCCTCGCTGGCACAGACTGCATCTCCCTGGAAGGGAAGTCACTGCTACACGGCGTTCTCCTACCAGCTCCCGATGCAGTGGCCCTCTCAGTTCTAACCCTACCTTCATTAATCTCAAACCAGCTATTGCTCATCTTCCTTGCGTGGCTTCTCAACGAAGCATACAGCACTCTCCATTATGCGGTGTCTTGTCCAAAGACGTGACACTACGTATTTGCAATGGGCCCTGCATTTGCAGTAGAAAATGGTAATAATAGTCTATTTTCATATATTCATTCTTATCTCAAAAGTATGTCTTTGCTATACTCTGCTAAGTGTTTGCAAAATGGTAACAAGCTCCTAAAGATTAAAAGTTGCATTGAAAATGAATATAAAAGTATTCATAGGGTATTCAATTACAAAATGCTATTTCTGACAGACAGGGAAAATGGTGTTGTCTGTGAAACAAATGGAATATTGTCAGAAATAAGAGGCAAGAAAACCACATTCAGTTTAAAATATTAACAGCCTGACTTGAAACACAAATTGAAGATATTTAATGTAAAGTTAGGCTAGCAATTTTTATTTTGACAAACACTGAATTTGTACAAGAGAGACCATGCCAGCCTGCAAATTTGAGACCTGCAGCTAACGTCATCCATTTCTACCAGATCAGCCCTTCAAGACCTGTTTCGAAGTGTGGTGCTGTACTCCAAAACCTGCCCATGCTCCTGTACATTCTTTTGGCAAGGAAACTGCTTTGCATGTCGCTTCATGTGGCTTCCATGTTCCAGCCTTTCCTTCATTTAGAAGTATAAAGACTGGTGATTAAACAACTACAGAGAGATCTGTGTCACATGTGGAATTATATACTCTTTATTAGACTCTCTCAACTTGTAATACACATTTCTCAAAACCTGCGTTCTGGCATTTAAATGAACAACTCTATTAAGCAAAACATGAAGGGAGCAATTTCACCTCAGATCTAAGTACAACATTCTCCTCTTCAAGGTCCTTGAGTTTCTTTTGAAGAGAATCCAAATGAAAGTAGTTCTGGACAGAGGAGGAAGATTCATTCCTCTTCAGCCTTGTAATGAAAAACAACAGTGTTAACTCATTTTTACCTATATTATGGCCAATCTCACAGGAGAACAGACTGAACAGAGGTCTCAAAACCAGTCTGACCCACATGAAATACAGCTTTGTTCATGCCAGTATGTTTGGGCAGCAATGTATTTGCAGTGATTTCTAAAGGAGAACATTTATTTATTATTCCCTGGACTTCCTATGGAAAAGTTATTCAGCCAAGGCTACGAGAAAGGAAGCCACCTTACTACAGGGAGCAACCCAATAGCTTCCTGATTAATGCTGCACATGCTTTACCAGAACACAGCAATGATTTTGTAAGCAAGGGAAGACAGTCCCTCAGAGCCTGTGATGCTGTTCAGCCAGCTAACTGCCTGGAACCCATGCTGTAAGCCATGCTTTATTTCCTTCCCTCTGCTTGGAACATTTCCAAGGTCTTTCAAGCACACAGGTCGCACACGTAGCACGTTCTAGCACAGCATACAAAGGCATGTGGTGTAGTGGGATACCGTGTCCACCTCACCACCACACCAACCTCGTTCGTGTGAAAGTTACAGTGCTGTGTCAGCAGCCTCCCTATGTACTTTCCCCTCCTGACTCCTGTTGGCACCAGTGTAGCCAGTTGGTCCAAGGCAAATCCTTCTAGCTGGTGCCATGCACCAAGTTCAGAGTCCCATTTATAGTTCCGGCCAATACAGGGATCATTTTACTACTTTTCAAAGCTATCAAATTGTCCAAACTACCCCTGCTTAGTACCAGATGAAGGTTCAGTGCTGTAGATTGAAAACTTACGGGGTGGAACAGATGGACTCCGGCTCACTTTCTTCAGCAGCACTGGTATAGAACTGGAGCAGCTCATCTTTCATGGAGAGCTCATGCCGCAACTGAGAAACCTGCACAAGGAAAGAGCTTGTAGATTAGCAAGTTGCTTTTCTAGGCACATTCTTAAGTAAACCCACTATAACTTAGTGAGCTATTCATCCTTCAAGCATCATCTTTAGACTACAAGAGGCCCAAACTGGAACAGACCACAACCAGTCCCTTTATTTCACAAAAAGAAGAAAAAGGGTACCTTTTATATTAGACGTTAAATGTTCTTTTTTTAGAAGTTCAAAAATGCAGTTATCCATCCCTATTAAAGAAGGTGAAAGAGAAACATGTCTTGTCCTGATTCACTATTGCATTAGCCTGGATTCACATCCACAGAAATGGATATATGCCAATACTAGAAGAAATTCATGTGGCACATTACTTTCTTACCCATTTTATGTGATGACTGTCACTATCTGGCTTGGATAACGACCTTGCAAACCTCAAAACAGACATTTCCTCCTCTCCAAGAGACTTTGGACAAAATTACTGAAGTGCTTGTGTAGTAAGGTTTCATTTGGGACTCCGTTGCCTGTTGAGCTGCCATTCTGAGGTTGCTGCAGTGGTAGAGGCTGCAGTCAAGTTTCTGGGCGTAGTTTGAGGTTCTGATGACTCTGAAACATGAGTCTGGTAAGGTAGCATGTGGGAGTCCTATACTTAGTACATACATGTACCAAAAAGGAATAAAACATCAAGACTGGGTGGTTAAGATACCCTGTAATCGTGAGCTCCACAAACTTAACCTTGGTTAATTCATATCGTGAGTCTCCAAGAAAAGGGCTAAAGCCCAATTACACAGCAGCACTTACACCACTTCACAGATGCTGTTTAAGTCCTCAGTGGCAAGAGATAAATTTTTATTTTCCTTGCATAGGTATAAATAAGATAACTGATCAGACAGATCTGTTCCCTTCCACTTTCACTGCAAGACATGGCCCTCAGTTTTCAATTTCCAAGGCACAAATTGCAGAACACAGTTGTTTTCATTAGACTTCTGCTTTTTGTATTGTAGGCATATTTATCTTTATAGCTATTACTAACAAAAAACTCAGAGAATATCAATAACATAGATTTCACCTGCATTTTCATCAAACAAAAAAGCAGACTCGATGCAATAAAGCACTTAAACTGTGGCAGAATTCTAAGCAAACAAGGTCATTTACTTTACTAAGGCTATGCTGTGTAATCAGAAGCGCTAAAGCACCAAGTCGTCCTGAGACATTGGTTCTAAAATGCAAAGGGAGGAAAAGCCCCAACCAACCACATTTCAGAAAAACATGAAACAAAATCCGTGCATTAATTCTGGGAGGTTGACTTCCCCCATTTCAGGAAGAGCTAAAAAGCTGAGCCAAAAATAACAATTTACTCCCCTCAGCACATTATGGCTCAGCCTCTTTAAGTAGCAAGGATTCAGGAACTGTCAGTGAGTGGGCACTAGATCATCACCAGTTTTTGTTCACTTTTTTCTCTATGAATTAAAAAGACTGAAGATATTATTTTTTCTGCTATTTCCAAGCATTCCAATTCTCCAAGGGAAGGTGAACAGCCAGAAAGGGTGACCTTTTATGGGAACATGACCAGAAGCAATGGGCACAAACTGAAACATGGGAGGTTCCCCCTGAACATCAGGACAACTTTTTTTTTTATTGTGAAGGTGACCAAGCACTGGCACAGGCTGTCCATAGAGGTTGCAGAGTCTCCATCTTTGGAGATATTCAAACACTGTCTGGACATGGTCCCGGGCAACTGGCTGCAGGTGGCCCTGCTTCAGCAGTGGGGTTCGGACAAGATGACCTCCAAAGGTCACTTCCACCTTCAACCATGCTGTGAAATGTGGAAAAACCCCTCACTGCAGTAACTTCCAGCAACACTTCCCTTTGATATAGCATTTTGTGGTGTGTTGACCCCAGCCAGTAACTAAGCACCCATGAGCTGAGCATGCGCTCTGCCCTCATGACCCCCACAGGATGGAGGAGAGAATCAGGGGTGCAAAAGCAAGAAGAACTCATGAATGGAGATAAAGACAGTTTAATAACTAAAGCAAAGTTGCTTGTGCAAGCAAAGCAAAATAAGGAATTTATTCACTATTTTCTATCAGCAGGCAGATGCTCAGCCACTTTGTGGAAAGCAGGGCCTTGGCACACATAACGATTACTTGTGAAGACAAACATCATAACCATGAATGTCCCAGCTTCTTCTTCCCTTCCCTGAGCTTTTATTGTTGAGCATAACAATATAAGCTATAGAATATCCCTTTGGTCAGTTCAGGTCAGCTATCCCAGCTGTGTCCCCTCCCAACATCTTGCACAGTTGGGGCCAGAGTGGGGATGGAGGGGGAATTAAAAAAAAAAAACCAACCCCAAAAAAACCCAACAACAAAAAAAAGAAGTGTACCTGGATGCTGTGTGACCACTGATTGGCAATAGCCAAAACACTTGTTGTTGTCAACACCGTTTTAGTCACAAATCCAAAACACAGCACCATACAGGCTGCCATGAAGAATACTACCTCCAACCCAACCAGACCCAGTACACATTTTCACGTTGCAAAACCCAGGATCTGTTTTATCAACAGTAAGGACCTCTTCTACATTTTCAAAAGCCACTGCAATGTGTACCTTTTGGAGCAAACACTACCGTGCTACCCCTGCACAACATATTGTTACCAAGCAATAGGGACTGAGCCCTTGTCCCACAAGGGAACAAGACCCATGAGCTGTCACCGTGCTTGGTTCCTGAGACTTCATCTGTTCATCTTTGAATTCACTTTGCCGCCCTGAAAGCTTCACTCAGCTTCAGAATTATATAATGAAATAGTTGCACCTATCTCAGAAATAATTTAAGGTAGAAGATAAAAGGATCCTCACATAGAGGAGGCCAGTTTAGAGACATGGGACCTAGCTTGCAGGAACAATCTGATGCATTTTGCACAGGTCTGTATTACTTTCACATGTACCTATGAATGTGGTGTGTTAAAAGGACGCAGGAAAAACTTGAGCTACTTAATGGGATGGCCAGGAGGTTCTGTCAGGACAGGTTTGGTAGGTCAAAGAGATATAAAGCTAAATAATTCATGTCATGACACATATACCAATAACCACCTTAACTTTATACCACACACCAGAAAAAATTTGTCTATATATTGCAGAAACCACAGATCTCTCAGACAAACCATTTTTAAGGCAGTTTTTACCGAATTTAAAAAGTATTAAATTCTCTTCTATTCTCCCTCTCCCTTAGAGACAGTTGTCTTAGTTACCATTCTATTAAAACATTAAAAATTCAGCATTAATGGAAGATCTGAAACCTACTAAAGAAAGATTTTCAACATACAAAAGTGTCATGACTTTAAATCCTGAGGAGCTCTGCCTCAAAAGCATCGATTTCTGAAGGAGTCAAAATGACAGCGTGAAAGATGGGTGTTGATAGAACATACGGCCCAACGTATCAAGCCACCTGGTAAGAGGCTTATTTCTGGTGGCATTTTTCCTAGTGCTGCTCCTGACTCCCTCTACATAAAAATAGACCTGGGTAGAGGCAGCTCATCCCCATCCCCCATCTTCCTCAATCAAATCTTCCCTTCTGGATTTATGGTATGAATGTGCTGCCCTGCCCAGTCAGTACGCACGTATGCCTAACAAATGCCATATTGACCAATGCACAAATAAATTGGTCTGCCACATGATGGGACTTAGGCAGCAACAAACAGCACTCCTTTAGGACAGAAGAGAGTTCATTTTCCTTGCCAAAAAGGGTAGGCCACACCAAAGGATATTATTTCTATGTGTGTGCTCCACCACCATTTATCACACCACTGGGATCCCTCCATCCACGCTTTATTCGTCAGCCCTTCTTGGATATAATTCAACAGCTCATACCCCTAAGCAGTTTTATTAACAGCCTTTCTTAAAGTTTTTAATCCATTGTGGTTCATTGTTCTCCTGCTTGCCCTACAACTGTGAAATTTCTCTTCCTCTTTCTCAAAGCTACATAGGGATGAGAGTCACAAACCAAGATCACTGTCCCAGAATAGATGGAACAGCATTTGCCTCCAGCTCCATTATCAAGTCAGCAGAGTTTACTGACACTTGCAGTAGAGATAAAGAGCTCTTTTAAAGCATCCTGTACAGTTTCATCCAAGATACATCCATCAAGAATCTGCCAGTACCTATAGCATCCAACTCCCCATTCACAGGAATACAGTAAGAAATAGCAATGGTATAAAATTCAATGGTATGCTCAAGACACAAAGTGTTACTTGAAACTACGTAAGTTTTCAGGTATTTTTATAGATCACATCAATTCAGAAACACATGCATCTGCATATTATATTCTAAATGTGTTCAACAAATGTCCAAAACATTATTACTGCAGTCAAACTCAGACAAATGCATGTACTGCAGCAGGCTAGCGACCCATGCTTCAACAGATTCTATCAGAGTTCCCTGGAAAGAGATACAGAAAAATCACAAGAAGCTGTAAGATCTTAGCAATCGAGAGAGAAGGTAGCAATTCTCAGCCTATAACCATTTGCTTCTCAACATAACCCAATGCCTCCTAACATTGACAAGTCCATACATACAGAGCATCTTGAATAAAAATTACCAATCACTGAAACATATCCTGACCCACCTGAACAACGGAAGCTTAACACAAGTCTATAAAGTTGGCCCAGACTGGAAAAGGCAGAACGCACATGATCTCAGTGAGCATGCACTCCTGAAATCTCCATGATTTACCTTATATGTGATACCTATATCATATTCACTTTGAGAACCAAAGGGAAACATTCCTAGCATTCAAATGCTACGTTCTAAAACCCAAAATTCAACTCGGGTATGAATAGAAAAGCATTTGCAAAAAAGCAATTAAACATCAGTTGGTGAGGAAGAAACAAGTGAGGACTGAGAAAAGATTTAGGGGGGAAACAAGAAGAGTG
>NW_009259240.1:173226-201593 GCF_000687185.1 Egretta garzetta | reverse complement strand
AAGAAAATCAAAACAGAGGAGAATTATGCATAAAGCAGGGGAAAAGGACAAAACAGGCAGAAGAAAACAATGAATATAGTGACTTAAAACAGAAAGAGCAGCTGGTTTCAGAGGAAAATGAAATCTGAGGCAGAGCAAAATTCAATGGCTTAAGGGTTTTTTTCCTTTCCCTCAAATCACCTGATTTGAGCCAACAGGTTAAATTACTTTTTTGGTCACATTTCTAAAACTGTACATGCTATAAAAATGGCAGACCAAACTGCCACAACACAGATTGACCTGCTATGGACAGGATGCCCAAGAAAATTAAGTGTGGACAAGGTGAAGCTAGAAGGAAAATTCTCCCCCTCACTGCAGATGCAGCACTCAGGCACAGAAATCTTACCTCTTCCCTGATGTGTTCTACTTGCTCCTCCAGGAACTCATTTCTTTCTGTCAGTGATTTATTCTTCTTTAACAGTGACTGACCAATCCGAGCAGCTAATTCTAAGTCCCGTTCTTTCTGTGAAGCATTAAGAAAAGAAAGATAATTTCAAATTTATTATTCACCAAAGGATCAGAGGAAGGGTAGAATTGTTGCAAAAGGGAAGGAACAAGTACTTAAACAACAAAAAGCCTTTTCCCTTCTGTTGAGGGTTGGTTTGGTTGGGTTTTTTTGCTTACTTTCTTCTTCTGTTACTGCTTATGTTACACCCACATTATTTAGAAGAGACTGACCCATACAGAGTTATCGAACTATACGCATGAACGCAGAGCTTCAAGGTCTAATGTAAAACAATGTAAGTGAGACCAGATCTGATACAGCTTTGTTTGGGAAACTACTGAGGGAGCCTATTCCATCACCATGGTATACCATCGGCAGAATGCAATCGCAGAGCTTTAGAGGTTACATTTTAAAGAAGCACAGTAAAAACAGCAAAGAACTTGGGCATCTCAAAGCTTCTTCAGTTTTCACTTGAAATAAAAAGCAATAAGCTGTGCAGGAGCAGAAGCCAATGCCACCACAATGAATGCTCAGCTCCTATCTTCTTCGTGTATGTATATCCATTAGTGCTTTTACATAAAAACAAATCCTATCCCTTTCCTTTTTGCATATGCCCAAATCTACATTAAGCGGTTACTCTCATATCATGCTTGCCCCCTTCTTCCCCCTCTCTATGTGCACAGAATTGGAGATAACTGGTCAAGACAGTTCACCACATGTACCAATAAAAAACAGAAGCTTATCGTGTTGATCATATGCACCTAATACATGTCTCAGCTTTTGCAAAACTGAGACATGGGGTTGTAATCTGCCTGGGACAGGAGGATAAATGCCTAAAACTTTGCACCATTCATTAAGCATCTCTATTTATAATTTTCTTATTCAACTACTAGATCTTTATAATAGGGGAAAAATGGCACTGAGGTTAACTCCCCACTTACTTTTAGTTCAACACCATTTGAGGAAGAGTTTTCGCCCTGTCACTGAAAATACTGTTTGGGGCTTATTTACTGCCCCTGACAGCCATCCAGATTTCATGACTAAAAGCTACCTTGTATCATGTATACATTAATGACAAAGCCTACAAAACCTACAGCTACTGATCACATGGATTTGAAGTCAATGCATTTGAATGAAGAGGCTTTCATAGTGGGGAAAAAAAGAAGTTACATAATAATCAGTAAGTTAAAAGAGAGGTTATTGATCACTGCTGTATTTACAAATAGCATTTTCCAAATGGTTTCTGAAGGTCAGGCTTATATTTGCATTGAAATCTACTGGCATTATCTAGTCATAAAATCTTTATATAATCTTTCAGAACAATAGGTTCCACAAAGTTATCCAAAAAACATTTGGTTTACGTTATCGAGCCAACTTATTGTTTAGTAATTTGGCTCACTTTGTAAATACGAAGTGGAAAAAATACATTGCTGCAGCTTTGACTGTACAGAGGAAGAGCTATCTAGCAGCAAGGTTTCTAATCTCAAAGCTGAGGAACGTAAGTGTATTTTTCCAGGTTCTTTAATTAACCTGCCTGGACTTCCAACACAATTTTTAGGAAGTCAGCTCTAACTCTCAGTTTGGGGTCAGGCCTCTTACAGTAGTAAGGGACTGATTTTTTTACAGCAAGATGTAAGAAAATACTCAAGCCAGACACATTTACACTATTATTGGAAAGAAATGAGAAAGCAGGTTCACAGAGGAACCCGCTCCTATTCTTACTGCATACCTCGGCAGGCCTGGTGTCGCTCACTTTGCTTAGTTTCAGGGCAATAGGCACAGATTTTCAAAACACCTGCATGCATGGTTTTTTGAGATCTCTCTCCTGTTTCCCCCTCAAAATGCTGCACCTTTCACCCTGCCAACTTTGTAATACATTCATTGGAAGCTTGCCAACAAGGAGAATAGGCAAGGGTAGCTTTCGGGGTTGTTTTTGGCTTGTGTGCATGAAGGTAGCAGAACGAGTTACACCTTAACTTCTGCACACAGACGTAATCTCTTGTGATAACCCATCATTTGGGCAACAGAGAAAGGAGCTGTAAGCGCATGTCTCCCTAGGAACAGAGTGATTCAATCAGAAATGATGGCCAAATAAAAAAAAAAAAGGCTCACTGAAAATATTTGTTTTATTAAAGGTTCACCTATTACACACTTCCCCGTTTTTCCTTTGCTATCATCCTGATAGGAAAGTACACCCAGAAGCTTTAAAACACCAGTTCAGCAAGTCCTTCTAGCATTGCTCCCATGAGTGTGATTTCTGCATCTATAGACATTTGCCTACATGGACTCAGGGGAGGAAACAGTTTGGCAGAATGCTGCATTGTTACCAGAAGGAGCCATGGAAACAAATGCAAGTAAATCTCAGCCAAACAAGTTAAAGGGAGCAGGACACAAACAGGTGACAGACTGTTACTACAGGTTAATGGATTATTCCAGGGCAACTGTTTTAGGTAAAGCACCAGTTTTAACTGGTATTTCATAGAAAGTTGTTTAAGAGAGTTCAGCTCAAAGCACAAAATGCAGGACTTTGTACTGAAGTCAGACATAAAGAGTCATAGAATCGTTTAAGTTGGAAAAGACCTTTAAGATCATCAAGTCCAACTGTTAACCTAACACTGCCATCGCACCACTAAACCATGTCCCTAAGCACATAGTCTACCCGTCTTTTAAATACCTCCAGGGATGAGGACTCGACCGCTTCCCTGGGCAGCCCATTCCAGAGCCTGACAACCCTACGTGGGAGATGTGAGCATTCCCATGCTTGTTTCCTTGCAGAATTAGAGGAAGAACAGACCACCTGATGTATCTTGGCTAGACAGACCCCATTTTTGACATTGCTATCGCAATAAGCAAGCAAATAAATATGAAGGATTAAATTACACTCAGCCATGAACTAATACAATTGTAACTGTTTTCACCTAAAGAATTCTTCATAAGCATTATTTGGAAAATCATTGCTCAAAGTTTACTGCAGAAAAGCTGCCACTTTCAGTCAAACAATTTATCATGATATTTACTGAACATATAAGCATTGTAGCTTGACAACTCCCTTTTGCCATTTCGTGAATGCCAAGGTTCACAGTAACAATTTATATAGTACTGATATATAAAAAAACCCAACAAACCCAAAACCAACCAAACATAAGGCAAAGAAGAAAAGGCTTGGAGACAAATGCAGCATTAGATATTTTCAAATTTTGCGTCTATGCCCTTCTCTGGAAAGACATCTGAGATAATAATTATGAATACAAGACTATTTATGAAGTGGGTTTTTTTCTAATTTTAAAAGAGAATAAATCCATCAATAATGATACTATTAGCTTTACACGTACTGTAAAAATGTGTCATTTTAAGATCACACCCACCCCCCCCATTCATTATGGCAAATATTTGGCCAAGAGCAAGTTAAATGGCCTCAACTGAAAAATAAGCACAAGTAATGAATCCCTATCACTGAGGTAAACAAATAACTTTTACTTATATTTACCTTACCAATGAGATAAAGTGTACATACACTCAGAGCACTTATTCCTCCTCATTTGAGGACAGTCTACCAACAGCCTTTAGTAGTGGCAACATATAATTTCAGTACTACTTTCTCATACTGTGTATGGGTCCTTAAAGAAAGGTAATACTTGCCTCTTCAAGAAGACGTGTAACAGCATCTATGTCATTGTATGTTTTAGTCATCTGGCCCACTCTTTCAGCACATAAAACTGTGAGAAAATAAAATAAAAACATTAATCATCTTGGCAATACTATTGGGGGAAAATATCCTTTAAAGAGTTTAGGTTTGCATAAGTTTTCATCTTATGTCAACTTTTTGGCAAGTGTATCGAAAGTTAAAAATAAAATAAAATCAAAGCATCAAGTTATCCTGAGAATACAAATGTTTCTCTTTTTGTAATGAGTATTTGCTTTTGTCAGTGGCAGAACAAACCATTGAAATGTGAAAACTTTCTTCTCTGAAGAGCAGTGTCTTGAGTTTATAAAAAAAAATAATCAAGGAAGAAGTGAAAACAGATGTTGCTAGATATATAATTAGGAATCTATCATGCCACCTAGTCATTGCATTACATGTAGTAGAATTACTCCATGAATAAGCAACTCCAATACTGTTAGTAACACTGTTCAACATAAAGATACTACATCAAATTGATAAGAAGTGGGTTCTAAGGTACGAGACAGCAAAGTAAATACAAAATGCATGCAAAATAACAAACAATTCTTTTAATACCCAGACCACACCACAGTGGCCACAGTATCACTGATAAAAAATATTTACTTAGACTGGATGAGATGATTAAACACTAAGGTAGAACGAGGAGTTTTGTTAGACTGAAAAAAGTATGAAGTTTAGCCTACCACCATAGGTAATCCTTTAAGAAGCTAGACCAACTTATGTAGAAGGGTGCAAGTTTTCTAAAAATCCACCAACAATCAACAGCACTTCCTGCTCTACCCTTACATTCTGTCTATTTTCAGCTACACCTATTCCTCAAACCCTGTAATTCCGAAAAGAGGGTTTGTTAAAGAAGTTGAGTTGATCAACAAGTTAAGTTAATAAAAGATTAACATTGCCATAAACCCAGTATTTTCAAACATAGTAAGTTCCTAAGTCATGCAATAAAATGTCTATCAGAAACCCTGACGCCGGTAGTTTATTTTCCAGAACAACTGTACACTAATTAGTTCCCTTGGTTACAACATTCCCTTGCTACTATAAAATAGTGTTTGAGATTGTTATTAGCAAGCTCCTTTTAACTCTGCACCTAGCACTAATAATGACCACTGATTATGACTATGGCAACCTCACACCATCCTAATCTAGGTGAATGTATAACCTTCCTAACATCCAAGCTGATAAGAGGACGCTGCTCCCACAGACAGAATAAAGTCACTCAGCTGGGGGAGAGAGGTTGATTCATGTGGGTGCTCACTCAGCTAGTCCTTCAGAACTTGCCATTTAATCTTTAATGTGGCAGGGTAACACCACAGCCTTATTGCAACAGACTTACTACTAGGAAAGAAGCAGCGACCTGGTCATCAACAGCTTTTACACCTCAAAATTTCCATCAAAATTCTGTTGGTGACTGTTAAAACAGAGGTCTTCGTATACTACTCTGCCAAGGTGGAAGGGTTTCAAAACAGAAATGATATCTTATGCATCCTCTTCAACGTCCAAGTGGAAACAAACTTCAACAGACTGCATATAATAAAATGCGTTCTCCAGTCAACCACGTCCTATCGGCACTCAACATGCAACACAGCAGAAGCACAGAGCTACTAAAGGTTCTCCTTTTGGAAGGAGGGCAAACTTGCCAAGAGGTGTTGCTCTCCATCCCTCAGAAACCAATGCTTGTGGGAAGAGAAGGTGAGAAGCGAGGGGAGAGAAAGCAGTTCAGAAGCAGCATTTTAAAAAAAAAACTCAAAACAGCGTCTAAGTATGTAGTTAGTCAGTCTCCACAGATTAGAAGATAACATTTGGCCAATTGCTAGTGCAGAGATTTTGATATCCTTGGTGTCCAAAAGACTATCAAGTGAAAAAGGCACAATCTTAAGTAATAATTTTGAGCTCTCATCAGTGGAGGGCCACAAAAACCCAAAACAAACCAAAACCCACAAACTCCACAACTCTAATGGATTCTGCATAGTATGTTTCTAGCCTGCTGGAGTTTCTGATGAACATGAGAGCCTGGTAACACTACCGTAAAGATAAAACAAGAGCAAATGAAGGACAGCACTCTGTAATGCAAAACCTACAGTGCCAATTTACTGACCTCTTTTTGCTCACTTGCCAATCTGTAGTATTTTTGCTTGAGGGTAATAAAGTGCAGTGTCTAAATGCATGCATGCATACAAACATCAAAATCAAAACACACTATGTACCTCTCAGTTTATGGAGAAGGCTGTTAGACAATAAGGAAAGAATTAAAAAAATTAAAAATGTCTACACCAAGTGGAAGAACCACAGAATTCCAGAAACACAGAGTTAGAAAATGCATTTTGGTAACTGCTTTGAAATGAATGTCACATATCCAAAACACAAACAAAGAACAGAGAAAAGTTTCTATCACATTATTTCCATGACAGCATTAAATACATGCTGCCAGCAACATGTTTGTGGTTCAAAGTATTTTTATTTTTTTTAAAAGCCAAACACACAAATGGACAAATGCTACACAGATCAAGTAGTTGGTGGGGAAATAGCTGCTATTTAATTCATCACATCCATTGGGATCTGATGATGTCCATCTTGCCATTTTATTACTAAAAACTCGATCTCCTGTGCAGGTCCCTTGACCTTACTTTGTTTCTTGGCAAATAACAGAATGGCAGGGGTTGGACGGGACCTCGGGAGATCATCCAGTCCAACCCCCCTGCTAAAGCAGATTTACCTAGAGCATGTTACACAGGACATCATCCAGGCAGGTTTTGAGTATCTCCACAGAAGGAGACTCCACAACCCCTCTGGGCAGCCTGTTCCAGTGCTCTGTCATCCTCAAGGTAAAGAAGTTCTTCCTCATATTCAACCGAAACCTCGTGCTTCAGTTTGTGCCCATTGCTCCTTGTCCTGTTGCTGGGCACCCCTGAAAATAGTCTGGCTCCATCCTCGTGACATCCAGCCTTAAGACACTTGTAAGTATTTATGAGATCCCCTCTCAGTCTTCTCTTCTTCAGGCTAAACAAGCCCAGCTCCCTCAGCCTTCCCTCATAGGAGAGATGCTCCAGTCCCCTAATCATCTTTGTAACCCTCCTCTGGACTCCCTCTAGGAGTTCCTCATCCTTCTTGAACTGGGGAGCCCAAAACTGGACACAGTACTCCAGGTGAGGTCTCACCAGGGCAGAGTACAGGGGGACGATAACCTCCCTCTACGTGCTGGCCACACTCCTCTTAATGCACCCCAGGATGCCATTGGCCTTCTTGGCAACAAAGGCACACTGCTGGCTCATGGTCAGGTTGTCATCTACCAGGACTCCCAGGTATGTCTCGGTAGAGCTGCCTTCCAGCAGATCAGCCCCCAGCCTGTACTAGCGCATGGGGTTAAACCTCCCCAGATGCAGCACCCAACACTTGCCCTTGTTGAACGTCATCAGCTTTCTCTCCGCCCAACTCTCTAGCACCGTCTTTCCAGGTTATTACTGCCAATGAGTTGGCATGTGACGATGGTGCACTCTGTATAAACTTCTTGCCACATGGGTTGCGTCCACTTGATTTCATCTGGATCTTTGGATAGCTACCTGTTGTCCAAGTCATCATAAATCACCTCCAGCATGGCTCATTCCCTCAGCTACTGGTTACCTCTCTCCATGGTGGTCCACTTGCCAGGGTGACATATAACATCTTCCTTGAAGGGATGCCTTTCCTTCACGTCTGACAGGAGTTGCCTCCAGAGGCTGAGGACTTGTGCCCCTTTTCCAATCACTTTGTCAGCGCTCCCTTCCCTAGAAAGGGATCCCAGCTGTTTGGCTTCTCTATCCTCTGACTCCAGGCTACTGGCCCCATTGTCCCAGCACTGGAGCAGCCAGGTGACAGTGTGCTCGCCTGGACAACGGCTGAAATATTTTCATATATCTCGCAGCTCACTCATGGATAGGGATCGGGTGGCGACCGCCTTGTTTACGAGTTCTTCCTCTTACTCCTCCCTAAGCAGCGGCTGCCTCTCTTCCTCCTGTTCTTTTGATGGCCCTGCTTCAGAATAGTCTGCCTCATCCATTTCTTCCTCCTGCTCCCTCTTAGAAGAGGCTTTTTCAGCCCTTTCTAAATGAGCTGACTTCTGCTTACAATATTTCTTCTGGTGTATGGGGATGACTGATACCATCATGGGTTGGTTCTCTGGTGCCTCTTGCGGGGCTTGGAGTAGCCGCAGTGCCTGTCATTTTGTCATCAGATTCAGAGACCTTCTTTTCCCTTTGAGGGTACTGAATAGTGTTGAACAGGGCTCGGTAGGCATGGGCCAGGCCCCAGAACGTCGCAGTGATTTGTGTCTCCCTAAAATTGCCAGGGTGACAGCATACTTCTTCCAAATAGTCTACTAATCTTCCGGATTCTGCACTTGTTCGGGGTGAAGTTCTAAAACACTGGAGGTGCCCACCATCCTAGGCATTTGCCCAACCTATCACACACACCCTGCCACTCAATTATCCAGCTTTGGGGCATCCAGACCTGGATGATATTCTTAAACCGCTTATTAACCTCAGACAAAACCGAAACAATATTCCCAAGAAATACCAATAGAAGTATCTTAACTACCCAAGGATGTTCAAGATACTGAAAAGTTATTGTAATGAAGGAAGAAACATCATAGAAGAAGGTAGCAAAGGTGTAATTCTATATTTCCTCCATAAAGAACCTGACAGAGGAGGAACTGTAATTGCCAATTGCCCCCCAAGGTGGTACCCAAAGTACAGTAATGGCTTCAGTACAAAACTCAAATACCAGATTAAGCTCAAGGCCAGTGTTTTAATAACACATCTTCCAAGTAAAACATCACTAATCACTGCAGACCACAGCAAACTGCAAAAAAACAACACCAACCTTTAACATGTACAGCAAAAAAACCCCATGGTACAGATAAACTAATATCGAGAACAGATAAATCAATATTGTGACCCGTAACTTAACAGATATAAATTCCTTAATGCACTCTGATTAATCTGTTATTATCTCAAACTTTCTGTGCCCCATGTTGGGTGCCAAAAAGGACTGTCATGGTTTAATCCCAGCCAGTAACTAAGCAGCACACATCTGCTCATTCACTGCCCCAGCGGGACGGGGAGAGAATCTAAAGAGTAAAAGTAAGAAAACTTGTGGGTTGAGATAAAAAGAGTTTAATAATTTAAATAAAATAGTGATTAATAATAATAATAATAATAATATGAAAAGGAAAATAACAAAAGAGAGAGAGGGAGAGGAACAAAACCCAGGAAAAATAAGTGATGCAACCATTCGCCACCCGATGCCCAGCCCGTTCCCAAGCAGCGATCACCGCCCCCTGGCCAGCTCCCCCCAGCTTATATATTGAGCATGACATCCTACGGTATGGAATACCTCTTTGATCAGTTGGGGTCAGCTATCCTGCTATGCTCCCTCTCCCACCTTCTTGTGCCCCTCCTTGCTGGCAGAGCATAGGAAGCTAGAAGTCCTTGACTTAGAGTAAGCACTGCTTAGCAACAACTGAAATATCAGTGTATTATCAACATTCTTCTCATACTAACTCTGAAACAACAGCACTATTGCAGCTACTACGAAGAAAATTAATTTTATCCCAGTCAAAACCAGGACAACCTTCCTGGATTGCTCCCTGAAAGTCACACAGCCATCTAGCTTAGAGGACAAGTATGTTTCCAGGAATGGGAAACAGCCATGGAATGGAAGTGGAGCAAGAATACCCCTATTGGGAACTGCTGCAATGAGCCACCACCCACCGAACAGGGGATTCAGGTGGAAGAAAAAGGGGGGGGAGATCATAGGAGCCAGCAGCCACAGGTGTTCTCAGCCCCTGCTCCCTGCATCCCTCCTTGAGGCGTACCCCCTCTATCTTTTTGAGACCGAGACCAGGGTCAAATTAAAGAACTAGAAGAGAGCAACCACGGCTGAAGAGGAAGGCTCAGCTCTCACTGCTCCTCTTCCCATCTATTTCCAACTACTGGGAAACAGAAAGGGGATAAGATGTTATGGTAAAGTATCACTTTTGGGGTAGATAACTCTGACCTGTATAGAGTCTGACAGGGAAGGCGCCAGGTGCATGGGATTTCCCCTACTACCAAAATTTATTTCCTCAGAAACTACATCAGGGTAAGGGAATACTCTCCAGGGAGCACAGATCTCTGGCAATTTTAGTATTGATGCTTCTTATTGGCAAGGTGGCAGCAGCGGACAAATTTCTTGCTTTTCTTCGTAACAGCTCCTGACGCAAAGCCTTTATCTATGGCAAGGCCAACTATATTCTTGATCAGCCATGAGAAGCCCTGCCTCCCCGATAGCTAGTCTCCCTCCCCTCTGCTCAGAGCTCCGTCCAAACACCAGCAATACAACGGCAAGTTCATCACAACCTAAGCGTCACGCGTCGAGACAGACCAAACAGACACAGTGACACTGACGGACCCGCCGCACTCCTTACTGCCGGGTGCCGCATGGCAAACGTTTGCAATCAGAGGCCCTGGCAGACTCGGACTCCTCAGGTCACATCGGTTTAAATTCTGAAAGTGTGTTTTTGCACTCTAAGGATAAAGCACTTGCTAAAAATCACCAGCTCAGTTCTAGAGCCACCGATGGTTATGCTCTGGCACTGGTTACTGCGAGCACTGTATCGACTTGAGCCAAGTGCATGAGGAATTATGGAACTATGCCATATTATGTATATTCCCTTTCAAATAAACTCAGGAAAATTATACCTAAAATGTGCTGTCAGCTCTGTAACTGACCCAGACTTGAAAGATTTTACATGTTTAAAGGTAAACGTGGTAGTTTCTCCTCCACTAAAGAAGAGGTTTTGGCAGCCCTGGCTAAACTGGGGCAGAGCCTTCAGGCTCGCTGTTGCCTGTCACATTTGAGGCGGCCCTGAGAGAACACGTTCATCTAAACACCTTAAAAATTTTAAGACACTACTGTCAGCGGAGCTTGAAGAATGTGCTTCTGGGGCACGACTTGTTAGAAGTCTGAATTTTAAGACGACACACCAGCAGCTCCTCCAGCCTCCCCCCACCGCTCCCCAAGCCCGGGAGCGGGCCAGTCCCTCCAGAAGGCAGACGGGGAGTTCAGCGGGTGGCTGTGACCCTGGGTAGAGGGATAAAGAGCGGTCACAGCCCGCCAACTGCTTCACAGCTGCCAAGTCACACCGTGGGCGAGCTCCATGGAGGAGTCTGGAAGAACATAACGTTGTGAGCGACACACACTCAGTCAGCAAGTACATACTAGGGTGGTGAAAAATAACTACCGTCAGTTCAACAGACAATGCCAATAGATTTTTTTTTTAATTTTTTTCATGTTACAGCCTAGCTTACTGTGATTTCAATGGCATAGTTTGCAAATTAATCTTTTCATATTAAGGTGCAGTTACTGATTCTTCTAGAAGAAGAGATTTTATCTTGCCATTTAAGCTATGGTTTGAAGGGTGTTAGTTTACTGCCATTTCTCTCATACAGCATTCAAATAGCTTAGTAAATCCAATATTAAAGCCTCACATGCAAACCTATGTTATTACTTAATCTCAGGTTTGGGAAAAAACTCTGCTGTTGTTTCTTCTCTAAAGCTTAACGCCCAAACACTCAGGTTGGTAGCCATTTCAAAGTACTTTCTCTAAGCAGGGCATAAACTGCATCGAATTTTCTTGAGATGAATGAAGAATAAAGTTAAAGGAAATTTCAACAAGAACGTCACATACCTGTTCCTTCTATTAGCATAAACACAGGTCAAATGTGGTAACTTGGAAAATACAGCCACAAAGGAAAACTAAGGAGATAAGGAAGAACGCCTGGAAAGAACTCACCATCACCTTAATGCATACACCATTTGCTGATACAGGTCAGCATAGCTCTTCTCTTAAAAGTAAAACTTTTCCCACAGGATTTTCAATTACTAGCCATTGAATTACTGTCTTGATATTCTCCTCCATCCATTTCTTATCAAGAAATGTCTGGACTGCAGTCCTTGCAACTAATAAATTGGTGTAGGGGTTAAACCAGGACCTGGATTATAAATCTTCCAAAAATCCTAAAATGGAGTTACAAGCCTGTATTAAAAGCCATACACTGTCAGCTGTCTCCCTCTCTTAAATATGTGAGCTTCTCCTATTCCAGCTCTTCCGGAGGGATTGGCTGTTCCGAAGCTTTCAAGAATTACTAGTCTCCATTTTCTTTGCTTTAGCGTTTAAAGATTTCAGACCCCTGTATGACCTCCATTCTTGTCCATGTCTTTGTAGGACAAAACAGGTATTTTACATTTTCTCCAAGTCAGACCCTTGGAGGGCCTGAACTTGAGATTTTAACAGTGATCGCAACACTTTTTTTTAGATTAAACTTAGGCTAAATTCTTAGCCTGCATTTCCCCAGTACTTTAGATAAGGGGGACTTCTAAGACGTTACATGAATAAACTGAAATAGTAATGACTGGCTGCCATCACAAGTCCTAACCCAGGTAATAGTCTTTTCCTGTTCTAATTGCAAAAGCAAGAATCAAAACACAGCCCAGTTTCAGAATCAGCTGGCCCAACACCACACTAACCAAGGAAAACAGACAGGCTGTCCTCTCGCAGCTCAGGGTTTTTTTAATCAACAAAAACTGAGTAGACACTATCAACAGACACCCCTGCACAAAGTTTCACCACAGTCAGCTCAAAGACCAGCTTATCAAACGAAGAGTAAATATGTTGCTGTCAGGCAAATTTACAACTCCAAAGCAATGCACTGACTCTAGGACTGTTCTGCCTGGACCTTTATGAAGGTGCTTCCCGTACTCATCAAGAGAACCGGTTCTGTCACGCTGCCAAGCGTAATGCCAGTTATAGAAACAGGACTGAGGGTTGTCACAGGCTCTAAGTGTCAGGACAGGGAAAAACCTCACTGCATCAAAATGACCATGGGATAGCCAAGTAGCAAGTATACCTTCTGCTCGCGGAATAGGCCAAGCAGTTAAGGAGTCTTAACTACACATTTTTTACCTCTTTCTTTTCAATAACTGTAAATGGTTAAAACGAAGCATATTCTCAAGACTTTCCATTTCTGATACCAAATTTATAGCCACATATGGCTAAGATGTTTCTTTTGTTCAGCATGAAAGCACTGGTGTTTCCGTCTGCTGTACTTACAGAATGGATTGACTCATCCTCAAGAGTAAGACTATCGTTTATCAGTGCACCCACGTGCAAAGATGCATAGAAATACCATTTTTGTGCATCTGTATCACTACTACACCGAGTGCGTAGGTGACCTGAATGTATAGGTGGAGGAGAGAAGGCATCTTTGAAAGGCATTTCAAATACATACTGAGCTTTTGAGGGGAATGTACTGTAGAAAGATAGGGCTAAATTTATCCCAGATGGAGCTCAACGGGCTTTTTTCTCTCAAAAGCACAGGAACAACTTCAGACTGTACTTAGATCTGCATGAAAAGTAAAGTCAGCAGGTCCCCAAAAAAAAAAAAAAAAAAAAAAAAATAGGAATCAAACATAAAACAACCTTGGCTGGCTTCTCTCAGTAAGTCTCCTCCCCACCCCAATCCCCAGTTTTAAAGTTTCCTTTTACCAGTATTCTCTCCAGCACCTTTCTATTTTTGCACAGACAGACAAGTTATCTCAGCTTCCTTCAGAGACCCACAGCCAGAGAGATGGATAGTTTATTGACTGAATATGAATGAAATCCAGGTGGAATATTTGATTCTGAGGAAGTCTTTACAGGGAAGTCCTATGCAACAGGAATCAAAGAGCACGTTACATCCACCCAGGCTTTGGACACAGCAACTATTTCCCACGAGGTGAATAAGGGTGAAAATTCACAGCAGGTCACATTCTCTGTGCTAAGTATCTTTCAAAGCATCTTACACCAGCTTTACGATAGCGTCGTTGGAAGTACCAGTTCTCTACCACAAACCCACTATTTTGGAGTGAAGTTTTCAGCACATGAAATAACATAGATGGTGCATTTAGCTTTTGGTACCTGAACCCCTGAAAAAAATTGCCAGACCGGCTGGAAGCAGCCCTTGAACGGGTACACTCTCTATACAGCAGGTGCACAGGAGGATTTTCAATGCACCTACATTCACATTCTCACCCTAACGGGTCAGTTGCCTGCAATACTGCAGTTGTGCGTTATTTCCACAGAGTATGACAAGATTTTTGGGTCATTTGTTCTGTTGAAAGGTTAAGTCACAAGACCCAAAACTTGGATTGTTTCTGTCTGTGATTTCAAGTTCATGGATAAGCATAAAATTGTTGCCTTGTTCTTTTACTCATTTTTAGAAGTACCTGCTGGGAACGACAACCTAACATACAGTTTCATCACACATATGTATGATGTACATATAAAAAAATGCACTACATTTCCCAAAAAAGATAATTTCCTAAGTCCAGTTTCATTCTAAAAAGGTATTGCATATCCCACACCTGTCGATCATGTATTTCTACTTTAAAGGAAGTGTACATAAATTAAGATTCATCCCATTCATATGAGTATTTTCTTAATATTTCATCCAAATATACTGGCTACATATTAAAAAAAGTTGTAAAACCTAGTAGATTTAAACCCACAAACACCATTCACATCACCGATACGTTGCCATGTTGTGCTACCGTAAAAGTTTTAAACCAAAAGGTGGAGAGTACCTTCTTCCAGGATATCAAGACTCTGCCTGTTAAACGCATGTTCTCTCTTATCTTCCTTTTCATAGTCATACTCAAAGCTTTCTTCTTCGTTTACTGACATTGTTGAAGTCATCCCAGACAGACACGCTACGATGTCTTAGTCCCACAGGAGATGGGAAGTCATTCCCTCGGAGGCTGTATTTTTGGGGAAAGCAAAGCAAGGTCTCCGCAAAGCAGGATACCATCTTTCCTCACTCACATACTCAGCCGGGGAGCTCCCAAGCGACTGAGTATTTGTCCTTAGCACAACAGCTTTGTGTTGTACAGATGGGGTGGAGGAGGGAAGAGACCATCTGTCTAATAATTACTAGAAGATTTACGTTGTTCCTCATACCAGCTCCGAGGGCAGCCCGTTTATACTCAACAGCTCGACTAGCATATTTCAGACCAAGTAAGTGGGCTGAAAGCCCCTTCCCTGGCACTCCTCACGTCAAACAAGGTTCTCTCTCTCCTCTGCCCCTGCTCCTCTGAGCGAGGTGGTAGCTTCCCAAAAGCGTCCTGGCGACACGGAAGTCCGAGCCAGCCTCCGACTGTCACACCTGGTGAAGGGTGTGCACCCTCACGGAGTTAAATCACCTCTCAAGTTGCCTAACGCTGCACGTAACAGATTCCACGGGAGCAGGGAACAGCCAAAGCCTGTACACACACACACACACACACTAATCCCACCCAGCAGAGAGATCCCAAGCGTTGCAGCTATTGTATAGCATGGTCTGACCGCAGCACCCACCGCACACTAACACCACCATGAGAAGAATTGGGCTGGGGGGAAAGGAGTGGGTGTTTGGGGCCTTTTTTTTTTGCTTTTACAAAGAAGATTACTCTTATACGAAGCATGGAACTGAGGTATCACAGCAGCCCTCAAATATCATGTGTTCTACAGTAATCTTTACTCTTTTGTCTGCTGCAGGAAGCAAAATACCTCGAGTCCACGTATGGCACACTAGTGCATTTTCAAGGGCATACGTATCTCTTCTCTATTCAACAAGAAAGAAAACTCCTTGCACTCAGCCTTCTTGGTTTCCAACAAGCTGTGTTTGCTAAACTTTATGGGACACATAGGGCACGTTAACATTCTTATGAAATATCTATAGCTGCAGAAAGTTAAATGTTTGCCAAGTTGCCTCCCTCGCTTTCAATGGCAAATAGGCACCCTTTGCTCCCTGCAGACAGCGTTCCTACCTGCGTCACCAGGCAAAGCAGCTGCAGGGAAAGCGGGGGCAATGCGAGGCAAAGGCAGCTCAGCACCCTCCGAGGGGACGTAACTGCTGGGGAGGGAGGCAGGCAAACATGATGAGCCAGCAGAACATGACAGTCAGGGTTGTGTGGGAACAACTTCCCCATCACCATTTCTCTAGTGGTGGGAGTGCATGAGGTAGTATGAGGTGGGAAGGAACTAATTTTATATGATCATGATGAATGGTTCTCTTTTTAAGTTCTAAGCTCTTGATATTTATACACAATGTAACGATGTTTATAGAAGCAATAGCCAAAGGGTATGAAAGCCACATAAGTGCTTGCTGAAGAAAGGAACACTCATTTCTGGATAAAGAAAGATCTTACTCAAACTTATCAATTTGACCTTTGACTGCCAAAATTTATTGCAGTATTCAGCAGCAGCAACAGCCGCAAGAACTCAGTTGGGGAAAAACCAGGATTGTCCCTTTCTGCCCATATCATGACATTAAAAAGGTGTCATTTTAACAATAACATAATGGGGATTACTTCAATTCCTGATTCCTTAGAGCTTTTCTGTGTCTTCATTTCTCTCCTTATCAATTTGACCTTTGACTGCCAAAATTTATTGCAGTATTCAGCAGCAGCAACAGCCGCAAGAACTCAGTTGGGGAAAAACCAGGATTGTCCCTTTCTGCCCATATCATGACATTAAAAAGGTGTCATTTTAACAATAACATAATGGGGATTACTTCAATTCCTGATTCCTTAGAGCTTTTCTGTGTCTTCATTTCTCTCCTGTAACAGTGAATCAAAAAAAAAAAAAATAATTAAAAGATCAGACAGTAAGAGTTGCAAGTACCTACTTGCCATCCGGTGTCAATTTACTGTATTTCAGTAACAGCTAGAGAATGAGAATTCAGAGAGTAACCCAAAGAAATAAGTCTCTTTAAAAGAATGCAAGAAGCACCTTTTAAAGCTTAGGGACAGAAAAACCCACCCCTGCCAGACCCGTTGACATACTATGGTTTTAACATTGCTGCCAAGTGTTCAACTCTAGCTAACCAAGTAGCGTTTAAAGGAGAAGCGGGGCGGCGGACGACATGCTGAAAGCGTGCATGTTGCTGCCCAATACACCTGGCAACCTAGGGAGAGTAAACGAATATTCCCACTAGCTGACTTCTGAACAGTGACTCATGTCAACTCCTGCCACACAGAAGGACTCTGACATTCAAAGGCTGAGGGGAAGATAAAGTGTTGCAATGCCTATTTCAGTATCAACATATGATACACGCTGATGCAAATTCATAATGGGTGGAAAAGGAACGTGTACCGCACCCTCACATTATCAACTCCTTTTTAGTGGCATTCTGCATTAAGCCCTTTTACTAGCGCATGAGTATTTACTTACTAAAGATTAAGAGCCAGGTTTCCAACAACAAACACAACAACACGCGAAATTGTATACAGTTCTGAAAATACACATTCTAATCAGGAAAGATTCAACAGACATTTTTAGTATTTCCTGTAAACACATAGCAAGGGACTTAAAGAACATACCAGACTGAGCCTTCATTTTTATGGGTTGCCACTGCAAGGTAAATCTGGCATATTTGGCTGCCATCACCACTCTGAATTAGCGGCCAAAGACATTTAACTCCTATCAGGAAGCTTGCCAAGTGAGTTGCCACGCTTAAAGCACACAGCTGCACATTTCTCATGTAATGCTTGCACCAAGGTCCAGACCACCTTCAGTAACTTTGCAATCAAACAGAACACACACAAACCCAGAGCACGTCTGAGCAAGGGCGAGGCTGGATACAACACAAACCATCCCTCATATCCCGACTCACTATTTCCAGGGAACTCCAGTGTATTCAAATCATTTTAACCTTCCTTTATCAATAAAAGTATCTAGACTTCTGCACAATTAACCACATTAATTTTGACCGCAATTAACTAATAATAGCAATGCTGCATCGAGAACAAAGAGATTTTCTGTACGCAACCAAGTCCTAAAAACAGCAGCTGAAACAGCAGCACCCGGATTTAAAAATATATTGATGAAGAAATGCAGGTGGTTTGGGGCAGGCTTTTCAGGGAGGCAGAATAAGCTGGTTGCTGAACACGTATGTGCTTTCTATTAAGACGTACAGTCAAACAAAGTTAGATTGTTCAAATGTTTACAGGGTTTGCACGTTTCCCACTCTTTCAAAATCCCACCCAAATTACCTTCTGTCACTCAAGCAGAAGGACAGCACAATACTTTTGCAGAAAGGGAATGAAATGGGATGAAGTGGGAAAATGCTTATCTGGAAGTTCAGCAGCTGAGCATAATAAAGAGTAGAAATACCTCTATACTGAAAAATAAGCCACAAAAAGAGAACATGCACGTAGATGTAGCTTAGGTCTGACTGGGTAAAGAACAGAGCGTCAATGGAGGAATAAAAGAAAAGAAGTGACATGGCAAAAAGCAGAAAACTAGGAAAACGGTATCAAGGATTACATGAATATAAGCAAGGTTCAGCCATATTTATCAAGTATAAAGACAAGGGACATAGGGCCAAACCAAGAACAACCTGAATGAGAATTTCAGCTGCAAACCTATAGAGGGTATGCATACCTATAGAGGGCTATTTCAGAGATTGCATGCCACAGGCATTCGTAAGACTCATAGATTCAGATGGCATCCACAGTCAGCATCCACTTAACATCCAGAGTAACACCAGGGTTATGCTGTCCACAGGGATGGAGACAAAAGGGGCTAATGAATGAGGGAGACGATGACTTGTCATAAATGCCCAACCATCCACCAGGCTCCTACTGTAAGGGAGAAAGTGTCAAGGGAAGCATATTTTAAGTAAAAAGGTTGACTGCACCACCCACAGAGCTGGCAAATGTATGTTTGCGAGGTTACCTGCAACTAAGGTGCATAGAGAAGAAACATGGGGAACCAAGAACTCCAGAAGAGCTGCAGCAGGGAATGTGAAATACTATTCTAATGGTACCTTAAAAGTGATCAAAAAAAAAAAAAAGAGAGAGAAGGAAAAAAATAAAAGAGAACCAGGACACATTCTCACACCTGCAAAGGCACACTAATATAAGCAAGGCAAGGATAAGTAATCATGGTTACAGTAGCTGAAGAAGTCAAGGAGACCAGGCATTAACATTAACATTGTTAATTATTATTCAACTAAAAAAAAAGTTCTGGAGCTTGCTGATAATCGTTTCAGTGGAGTGGAAAATAGAACAAAGCAGAGGAGCTCCAAACTGCAAACAGAACAAGAGATGAAAACATTTCAATGTGACCAGGAGGAAAATACAGGTAGGAGTTGAATGATAGAGAAGAGCAGAAGCAGAATAAGGGGTGCCAGAACAACCAAGACGGTGAGGTAAAGTTGCTCAGGCAATCATAAAAGGGGTTAGAAGCTTCGGCACATGTGGCAAACAGGGCATGCAGTGTGATTGGCAGGGGAAAAAAGGGAAAAGACACTATTTTCTACACGAGAAATTGCCAAAACTCACGGGCAACAAAAGAAGGAGGAAAGAGCCAAGTGCACATACACAAGTCATCTGGAATTGTAGGAGATGAACCCCCAGTCATTAGCATGGAGTTGTTCACCTAGAACAGCCAGATGAATATGAGCCAGCAGTGTGCCCAGGAGGCCAAGAAGGCCAATGGCATCCTGGCCTGTATCAGGAATAGTGTGACCAGCAGGAGTAGGGAAGCGATCGTGCCCCTGTACTCGGTGCTGGTGAGGCCGCACCTTGAATACTGTGTTCAGTTTTGGGCCCCTCACTACAAGAAAGACGTGTTGCTGGAACATGTCCAGAGGAGAGCAACCAAGCTGGTGAGGGGTCTGGAACACAAGTCATATGAGGAGCAGCTGAGGGAACTGGGGTTGTTTAGTCTGGAGAAGAGGAGGCTGAGGGGAGACCTTATCGCCCTCTACAACTGCCTGAAAGGAGGCTGTAGCGAGGTGGGGGGCGGCCTCTTCTCCCTGGTAACAGATGATAGGACAAGGGGGAATGGTTTGAAGCTGCGCCAGGGCAGGTTTAGGCTAGACATTAGGAAAAACTTCTTCACCGAAAGGGTTGTCAGGCTCTGGAATGGGCTGCCCAGGGAGGTGGTCGAGTCCTCATCCCTGGAGGTATTTAAAAGAAGGATAGATGAGGTGCTTAGGGACATGGTTTAGTGGTGGGATGGCAGGATTAGGTTAAAGGTTGGACTCAATGATCTCAAAGGTCTTTTCCAACCAAAGTGATTCTATGATTCTAAATAAATGAGTAATGGAAGAAACTACAGGAAAAGTCATTTGATCCAAATTCAATCTGGATTTCTCTAGAAAGTTCATTGACAGGATGAGAAATATTGGCCTAAGAAAGAGGCATGGGGAGAAGGCTATTCATAAAGGGGGGTGCAGGCAGAGGGCTGCATTATCTTTTCACCCAAGTTGTGTTGCGTGCGTTTTTAAAGAATCTACTTGTTTTTCTCTAAAACACCACCGAGATGAACCTAGACTTCTGTACCGCTATCTTTCATGATAAAAGTCCGCAAAAGTTTCGCCTTTTCCTCTTTCATCGTTGGTTCTGTCAACCTCAAACTCTGTTAGGAAAATAACTACTTTCCCTCCCAAGTACACACCCAGCTGCTTCCCCCTCTCCATTCCATCTATGCAACATATTTCATTAATGCCAAATAAGGTGACGACTGCCACTCATATTGTAACATATAATACTTGAGAAAGTATCTAAAAAGCACAGTGTAATAGCTGTTATTTATAGAAGTTTCGATTTATCGTAATGTTAATTAACACCAGGGATTCAATCTTCAGACAAATGGAGTGTGACAGTTTATTGTCTAAGTCAATCTACTCCTACCAAAAATAAACTGTGAAGGACCTTATGTAAAGGGATTAATTCATTATTCCAACCCTAGAAAGTCTTCGTAAACTGTAAATTTTGAGAATTCACTTGCTTTTGCAAATTACCACCACCAATGCAAGTTGAAGACATCATTACTACGTTGATCCATACATCAGATTTAATGAACTTTTTGTAACAGTGAGAATCACTTCTTTACCTAGTAAATTAAATAACAGCATCAAAACCTTATATGCTGGTGTAATTTTGGAGTGCGTTTTTCCTTGAAGAACAAGAAACCATATGCTAAAATAATTCTTTAAAAAAGTAAAACGAGTGAAGTCACACCTTTTAAACGGAAATCTGAGTCCCAGTGGCTTTGACAAAGAATGTAGGAACAATTTAATCATAAAAACAATTCTGTAGGATAATATCTTGTGAGGTTTTCAAGGCACCACCGACTCTGCTCCAATGTTGTATTTACCAGAAAGAGTGGACAGGGTAGTATTCACAACTGAATGCACGCATATATCTGAGCTCCAGAGTGTCCATGTATAGCCGAGAAATAAGCTCGCTAACTACGCCTCATCTTGTCTTAAAACGGATATTCAAAACACATCAGCTGAGCTGCAACTGCCTATCACACTCTACTGAATATAAAAAGCATCTCAGGCAAATGACTCTGGTATCAACAAACACAGTAGAAAATTCAAACATCAATCAAGAGACAGGCATCTCTCATAGCATGTCATCTGCTCTAGATTTTTGAAAAAGCTCCATTTTCTACGATACTTTAAAGATGCCTTTTGTCTCCCACTAAAATCAGAATACCTTTCTCCAACAGGAAATGTCAATATTATTTTAAATCCGAATTAATATGCCAGTATCGGAGGTCAAGGACTATGCCTTCTGCTGCACCTCTCAAATCCTTTGCTCTTTCTCACACACTTCAACTGGGAGAACAAAAAGAGAGCTAACCCCATAAAATTCCATTAAATGTTATGAGACTACCATTTACCTGAGAGGCCAAGACAAGACTGACAGCACTATCCTTCCATCACATAAGAAAAGCAAGTAAATAAATAAATAAATAAATAAAGTATTGTGCCTTACCTACAGGAGAGATTTTCCCTATCAGACTTTAAACCCTGCTTTGTCTTAAGGGACAACTCCCCAAATACTCTGAGCAGCCAGCCAGCACATACTAGAGCTGACTCTCTGCAGATGAAGGAAGAAGGACGCTGGGCGGGGGCTCAGCACTCACAAGCAAACTTGTAAGCCCAGAATCAGACCAACCACTACAGCGCTCCCGAGCCCTGATCCCACAAGGTATTTAAGTGCTTGCCCAACACCTGTTGCTTATTCCATTACCGTGGAACTCCCATAGTTTCTCCAGTGCAGCACACACCTGAAGACCAAACTGATGAGCAGATGAGCTCTTTGCTCAGCTGTTCAGGCGTGCCACACTTCCGCACGATGACACTTTGGCCAGACAGAAAAAAGACTATAAAAAACCAACCAACCAAACAAAAAACAATAAGGCAGCAGCTATCCGTATTTCACCTGGGAAGTAATCAGCTACAGCTTTTAATGACAGCACAACTGTTCTATTTTTGAAGCTTCTAAAACCAGGCCAACTCAGCCTGTTACATCATGCGGATTAATCAGATGCTACAGTATTTACTGGGGTTAAACCTAGGGGATAAATGTTACATAATGGTTTCAGTCCAATTTAAAGTGGTCAGGTCTTTCAAATAAATATGCACCTTCCTTCTTTGAACACCTGGACAGGAATAACCAACTAAACGTAAGAGAAGTTCAACAAGCTTCTAAAATTGCATTCTGTTCCGAAATCTAGTACAGAGAAACAAATGGATGCATACGCCACTCAAAAGACCATTCAAATTTTGTCACACGTATCTTTACTCTTTATGTCCCATCTTCGTGTACTACATATGTACAACATCCCCTGGGCCTACACTCCTTACAGTTTTCTGTTCTTGGCTTCATTGTGATCTTGGACTTGCCTTGTTTAAGCCAAGCTCTCCAACCTGAATAAAATCCATGTACAACTACTGCTTTCCCAAAGGCTGCATTTTGTTTTAGACGTTACCACTGACTGCCATCGATGAGGAATCCTGATTTTTCCCACTCTGCTGAGAGTACAGTTTTAGCCATTCCTTACCCTTCCTCATGTGCCTTCTATCAGAAGTCTGATGAAAACATTCAGTGTTCTGATAAGGAAATAACTGCCCAAGCAAACATTGGAAAAATTGCCAGAGGCCCAGACAATAGCGCTCGCCAGAGTTTGTAATTTTTCCAATTAAAAAAGTTAACCTGGTCACTTTTAAACAGCTACAGTTTTAAATGTCTCTCACAGACAAAAAAACAGAAAGCAAGCATGTACTGCCTATTAACATTAAATACATACATATCACAGCACTTTGGTAATGTGAAAAAAAACCAAATCACAAAAAGACTTAAAACTCAAACCAGTACAGAATCTTACAGTAAGTGTATTTAAATTCAGCTGAATTATGATACATAGTTAGCATTTCAAATATTTCTCCCCCCTGCTCAAAGATTCCTCATATAGTGCATATGTTCCTCTGCCACTCCCTTTGAAAAAGAGAAAGCTATACAGCAGAGTCTCTTGTAGAATGCTCACAAAAGATGCTGAGGTGCAACAGAGACGCGGGCATCTCCGCTACACCAGGGTGCTGCCTTTTTCAAGGTAGTTCATTTTTAAAACCATTGAATAACGATAGTCCAGTCTTACAAGCTCCAAATTCCACAACAAGAGACTAGAAAGAGATATTTACCATCTGTGCATTCTTCGTAATACCAGTCCAGTTCATAATAATCTGCTTCAATGAATTTCTGCATAGTCAGTACCCTTCAGCAACATAGACGAGATCTCACTTCGCTGCTAAGGTCAAGTGAAATGCAGCCATGCCTTCCTGCCTTTGCAAAATACCACAGCACAAGGAAGCTCACAGAAAGCTGAAAATGAGCTGCACATCTTCAGTGAGGCTGCAACTAAAATAAAAAGGGGGATGTGGAGGGTGTATTTGCGGAAAAAATAAAATAAAATAAAAATATAATAGAAAAATGGATGCAGAAGGGAGAAGCAGATGCCCTGGCGGCTGCTCTAATAAAGAGGCTCTGCACAGGAGCCTTGGATGGGTGTTAACAAAATCCTCCTATGAAAAGCCTGATGCGCTGACGTGGGGGACACACACCACCGCCTGGCTGTTTCTAACTCATTCCTTTCCTCCCTAGTCTCCACATCTCTTTCCGTCTAGCACGTTGCCATAGAGACGAGCTGGCTCCAAAAGAGATGCAGAGATGAAGAAAATGCATTTTGCCATTTCTGGCTTTACAGACTAGAAGCACCCCTCCATGCTGGAAACACAAATCCTTGCTCGGAAAGATGATATAACTCTCTGCTGACTGCTCGCAGAACAGCAGCATCATGCCATCGCAATTCACTGGGCACATGCAGTACATTAATAATGAAAATCTAGTCCATTACTACGCCCCTCCATGCAGTTTGATAAAAGCCTGCCTTCCCCTTGGAAAATGAAACTACATTACTGCTTTGTTACACCATTCGGGGCTGATATAATAGAATCTTTTATGCGTCCTGTTATTGCCAAAGTGGCAAACGAAAAATGAAAGAATCGGAAAAATCAGGACAGCAATACATTTCCCCTTGCAATAAAGCCAATCTGCTTCTGCTTTTTGCCTTCTCCATGAACCACTGACCCATTTTATTTTTCTTTTTTCCAAGCATCTAAGCTTCATAGCCAAAAGCAAGGGGTCAGGACAAACTTTCACTACTCTATTCCTAAAATTGCTCAAGATCTTCACACAGAATAGCTTAATGTTCGTTGTTCAATGTTTTGGAAATGAAAGAAAAGACTTTACTGACACAGCAGCTCAAAAAGCACGTCTGAGTCTGTGCAGCTACAGTTACTGAAGGGATCGACATCCATTTTGTTCGTAACCGCCACGTATCCTTCACCCCTTTCCCCCTCTTTTTTAGGAAAATGTATTTCTTTGCAAATGCTAGTAGAAGCATTGGGACAGATTAAGTAAGTTGCAACACAGGTTAATGCACAAGGTAGGAGGCCATAGTGGCTCTGACCAAGGAGGTGTCTGTCTAGCCACAGACTCCATCTACAAGAACAGTCATGAGCAGGTAAGGGAGAACTAGCTAACATTTCCCTCAACTGCCCTCTCAACCTCCAATTTTTTCCAGCTTCAGAGACAGACTGAGGCAGATACAGTTTCTACTTTTAGCAGTTCTTGAAGGGCTTATCCTGTCTACTCCTGAGCCTATGTACATTTTTAGCATCTCCAACATCCTCTTGCAAGGAGTTCCACACATCTACCATTCATGACATAAGAAACCCTTCACCTTCTGCTTTGCAACTCACTTTTACTAACTTAATTTGATGCTTCTAGCCCTGGAAACCTGAACGCTCGATTCATCTCTCCTTTCCACTCACTCATGATTTTGCAGATTTTGATTAAGTCCCCCCTCACACATGTCTAGGCTGTTACAACTTACTCTAGTCCCTTACTAGCACCACTTCGCTTTGCTGTTAACAGAAACAGGTAAGGCACAGTCAAGCCATACAGAGGAAAATATATTGGTTTCATCACCACATTAGTATTTCAGCTTTACTGCTATAAAAAAAAAAAAAACAACAAAACAACACTGCAGTAACTTTGAGCTTGGGAATTGCCACATCCCTTTTATGTATCGATAGCTGATGCACAGATTTAACAGACCCATTCACATGTCTGCCACATGTTTGTCAGTGGCAATTGGCCACGTTACTCACTCAACTCTGAAGTTCCAGTCCAGGGCCGAACTCAAATACACCACTGCCTGCAAGTACATTATTTCACTGGAAAATAACATGTTTTTAAGTCTGCAAATAAAATAATAATTAATAATGTTTTAAAAAATCACTGTGTTCATCCTACAATATAGTAACCTATTTGGCAATAGGCACAGGATTCCCCTCTACTCAGCACAGGTGAGGCTGCACCTGGGGGACGGTGCCCCGTTCTGGGCTCCCCAGTGTGCGAGAGATACTGGAGACATACTGGAGACAGTCCAGCAAAAGCCCATGAAGATGAAGGGACCAGAGCATCCCTCATATAAGGAGAGGCTGAGAGCTGGGACTAGAGAAGGAAAGGCTCAGGGGGATCTTACCAGTATCTATACCTGAAGGGAGGGTACACAGAGGACGGAGGCAGGCTCTTTTCAGTGGTGCCCAGAATCGTAAGCAATGGGCACAAACTGAAACACAGGAAGTTTACCCTGAACATAAGGAAGTTTTGGGGGTTTGGGGTTTTTTTGTTCTTTTGTTTTTTTGGTTTTTTTTTAATGTTAGGGTGACTGGGGACTGACACAGCTTGCTCCAGGGGACCCTGCTTGAGCAGGGGGCTTAGACCAGATTTGTTGCAGAGGTCCCTTCCAAACTCAACCATTCTGCTATTCGGTGATTTTGTAGTTCAAGGGCCTGCACCCATTTACTTCATTTGTTTAATTGCCACAGACTAAGATTCTTTGAACTTCTTTCATTACACAAAATATTTATTTTCAGCTTCCTAGGCAGTAGGAACATGGGCACACACTTTCAGACCACTGTGAACTTTAAAGATTTCACAGAGACTGACGTGCTAGAGCTCTTACTCCAACACAGTTCCCCCTTGCCCCTGTGAGACGCTCCTGAGCCAGGAAGCAAACTGCAAATCCATGTTTCTAAACCACTGGTTTTGTTTAAATTTACTCTGATGTCCCTGCCTGTTCTCCTCCCCAAGCCAGCCTTAGCCACACGGGGCTGAGGCCTGCAGCTCTCCCACGGGGGTGGCGATCAGTCAGCTCCCAGATGGGGAGATCCAATGTTTGTGCTTCAGTTATTGCTGCTGGACAACCAAGTCGGTGCAATACCTAAGTGAAGTTAGTCAACCTGCCCTAGGCTTGAAGCACTGCCGTTCTTGAGAGGCTAACTCAAAGCAAAGCAGTCTTAATCAAGGCACCACTACATTGACTGGCACTTCCCTCCCAGTTGGAACTTCTGCATCAAGCTAACCTTAGCCCTCCTGTAATCAAGATGTACACTGAGATAACAAGGGTCTGCAAAGCAAAACATATTCTTGTTCTGAAAGGGATCGCATTACTTTTGGCTTCATTCTGCTGATCAGATTTTTAGTATGCTCAATACTGATGTGAAAGCAATACAATAAGTGTACATGACCTTCAGGTTAGTAAATCACAAAGGATTGCATAAAAAAGCCAGTAAAAGCCTTTGGATATGCAAAGGTCACACAATTATCTTTAAAAAAAAAAAAAAAGTCATATTTTGAATAGTGCCAGCATTTTTGCCAAATGTGATCATTCTGCCCTCACATTGTGCCATCTTGAAGCAGAGGAATGTGACAAAGCACTCCAGCCCTAGCTCAGTCTTGCAGAATTTCAGTTATGCATACTCACAAGGCAAGAACTGCACATGCTATTAAATGCAATTAAGGCTACACTGTTCAAATACTGTCAGAAAAAATAAAGGTTCCTATGGCAACATTAACTCAATTGCTCTGCATATAAGCTATTTGTTCCACTTGTATTATTTTTGTCCAAAAGGTAATTTCAGTCTGGTAATGCTATTAAACAAGCATTTAAAATATAAAGAATGAACACTGGGTACCAGCTTAAACTGCTGCAGGGACTCTCTCCTTTTTATTTCCCGATATTTTAAACAAAGCAAATCTTTAACATGCTAGAATTTTCTTCTCACTGTCCTCGCCCCTGCACACACACACCCCCCTTTCAACGAGATAGGATACAAATAGTTCAAGGTGGGGTTTGGGGGCTTTTTGTTTGTTTTATTGATATTTTCCTATAGATCTGACTGGAAACATATTGGTGTAATCCAGAAAGGCATTATTTTTCTGCAGAGAAAAGTCAATTGTGTGGTCAAACAATTTCAGAACTCCTCAAGAGACTTGGAAACATGGGATAAGTCCATGATCTTCCTAGCGTGAAGAGAAAAACCCCGGACAGACAGAATACTATATATCCAGGTATCCACATGTAAGCAGCCCTTCAAGTGTATGAGAAACTGTAGTTCTATAAAGAGGGGGCTGGAAGGGTTGGTCAAGTTGAACATGAAAGTCAGACCAGGCTGGCAAAGCAGCTGCAATACTTGCAGAACCCTCTTTCAAACTCTGCAGGCCTACCTTTCCTTCCTACAGCTACACATCATATTCACCTTATGTAAAATTTACCAGAATGGTACATTTTTTTCTGGTGGACTGCTTCTGCAAACATTAAACCTCTGTGTATTCAAGTCTCCACATTACAACACTGCATTTGGATAGGGTATTACTTTGTTAGTTGCTTAAAAGTTCATATAAAACTTGAATTAAAGAAAGATTTCAGGTAATAGATCTATGACTATAAGGGAT
>NW_009259240.1:156767-173157 GCF_000687185.1 Egretta garzetta | reverse complement strand
TTCTTTTTTTTCAAGTTTGGTTTTAAAGCAAACAAAACATTTCTATTTGTTCTCCACAGAGCAAAATATGCAGACTGATAAAGAATTCTGGCAGCCAACTCTGATCAGCCAGACTGAGCGCTCCTTAAGTCTGCAATTACAAAGTGGTTTTACTAGGCACAAAAGTTGACTCGAAAAGCTCACAAGCCCTCTGCTCCTTCCCTTTTGCTGCAATAAATTCGTGCCATTAGGTCTACACTAAACTGGTCTGTCTAAATTAGCCAGGTTATAAAAAAAAAAAAAAAAAAAAAAAAAATTCACACAAACGCTTTTTCCTTGCTTGCTTGAGAAGAATTTTTGACAAAGATAATTTCAACTACCCCATTTATAAACATGGCCTCTCAAGAAAGTGGTAGCAGCACACTCAAGGATGCAGTGAACCATGTTACTAGCGTGCAAAGCAGCAGCAAGTCATCTCTGCTGGCAAATAAAGTATTCAGAGAATGCCATTACATAGTATATCACTATAAATCCTGTGTTCCCATGCTTAGTCATTCAGTTTTCTTCTTCAAACCTTTTCCAGTTCTGGAAGCATCCTTTGAAACTGAACACCGAAGCTGGATGGAGTATTTCCACGGCAGCTGCAACAGTGTATTACCTCCCATTTGATTGACTCTGGGTCACATTTCTTCTCTTGGCTACAGAATCATATCAGGATGTTCAGATAATTAAACACCATATCCTTTAATTATTTTCTGCAGCCACCACCACTCAGGATAAAGTGGCCCATCCCATTAACATCGTCTGGAGTCCCTCTTACCAGTGGAGCAGCTGTACAGCCACCACTATGCAATGCACATTTGTTAGTAGTCAGGTGTTGCCATGACGTTGCACAACTTTGCAAACTGACATTTTTTAACTGACTTTAAAAAAGACAAAGTTGTTAAAGAGCATTAAAGAGGCAAGCAAGCATATTTAAAAGCCCAACTGATTTTCAATGACAGGCTACAATAATGTAATTTCTAAACTGGGATCTCATTTACTGAAGAGTTACCTGCATTTCACCTTCTAGAAGAACAACTCTGCAACTTAGGACAGAGATCTCTTCCAGTACAGTATTTTGTTTAGCAAGAAGTCACTGTGGCTTGCTTAATTGGAAAAGAGTGGAACTGGAGCAGTGGAAGCAGCATATCAACAGCTTTCAGAATTGGTATTTAGAAAAATGGATGCTTCAGATTTGAATGACTCTCCTTCATCAAAATGGGATTACCATCCAGGGCTTCAAAATGGTACAGGCACATCCTACAGTCAGGACAGAGCTGGTTCCTTCTGAACACCGAAGGGCACACTGACCTCACCTGGTACAGACAAAAGACTCTTCTGATGCAGAGAAGAGCCTCACTGTTCTCCCACTGAAACAAAATGATTTAACGTGAGACAGGGGCAGGCAAATGAAACTAAATTACTTACAGACGAAAACCTGTTCTCCACATGAAAGGATTATTTCCCCCTTCCCCTAAATTATTACTGAAGAGTACTATATTTGCATTTGTATAAAATCAGAATTAATGTGGTCTTCAGCAACCTACCTGCAAAACCAGCTGCATAGTTTAATTAAGGTATCAGTGGGCATACTTAAATACTGTAAAATGAGACCATGATAGCAAGAGCTGGACATTTAAGAGAATACACCCCTATCCAGCATAAAGAAATGAAGAAGAGTAAAGCTTTGAAGAGTCAGATTTTGCAAACCGTTTACCACCTGGAAATAATATAAACTACAATCTCAGGGGGGGTTTTGTGGTTATGTTTTTCCCAGAGACAGCAGGAACATTTGTAAAATGAAGCTGAGCTTGATTGGATAGACAAAAATATTACAGTAGCATGGTTATGACCTATTTTTCTAACAAGGAAGGAGAAAACCCACTGACAGTCATGATTGCAGCTTCCTGAGAGAGGAAAGGAATGCAAGTTGCATTACATTGAAGGAGTATAGAATCAGGGAGCCCAGAACCGGACCCAGCACTCCAGACGGGGCCTCACCAGTGCTGAGTAGAGGGGAAGAACCACCTCCCTCGACCTGCTGGCAACATTCCTCCTAATACAGCCCAGGATACCACTAACTTTCTTAGCAGCAGGGGCACCTTGCTGGCTCATGTTCAACTTTGTGTCCACCAGGACTCCCCAGGTCCTTTTCTGCAAGGCTGCATTCCAGCCAGTCAGACCCCAGCATTTACTGATGCATGGGGTTGTTCCTCCCCCAGTGCAGGATTTTGCACTTCCCTCTGTTGAATTGCACAAGGCTCTTCTTGACTCACCTCTCCAGCCTGTCAAGGTCCCTTTGAATGGGAGCACAACCCTCTAGTGTCTCAGCCGCTCCTCCCAGGCCCTGTTTATGTCTCACATCCTCCCTGGAGCTGCGCAGCCTGCCAACTTCCTCTCTTAACTTCCTCCATTTGGTGACAGCTCTTCAACAGCAGCCCACCTCCTGCATAAAAAGGCGGCCATCTCTCCCTACCTCAGGGAAAGACCCCAGGCACTCCTGGCAGCCCGGGACTTGCAAGGCTGCATCCACCATCCGAGGCTCTGTCTGGGTTACAGTCTCTGCCCTGGCAGGGACAGGTGCTCCAAAACCTGGGGAATGCACCCTGTGGCACATCACCACCATATCTGAAGGTTTAGGTTGTTCTGAACTCACATGGGAACCCCTTCTTTGCACCCTTCCACACAAACTGCTGCATCAGTTAGCTGTCTCTGGAAGCTGTGCTCCAGACCTGGCTGTTGCACAGGGTTGATGGTCCTGGGCCCTGTCCCCATAAGCTCCCAAGGCAGAACCCAGACTCTTGCGCGAAGTGCTGTGCCTGTTCCCTGCCTCTGATAGCTGCGCTCAGAGAGCTGTGCTCTAGGCCTGGCTCTTCTATTGACCTTTCCCTAGCCATCAGCTAAAAGGGTGCTTGACGTTCCCTAATCTGGGGGCAGGGAGATGGAACGTCACTTTGCTGTATCATACATTTGTGCAGCACATGTTAGACTGGCTTAAGAGGCACTCACGAGTTTAATGAGACTGGCAAGATGATATTTGATTTATTTGATTATGCTTTAGGGTCAGATCAGTTTTATTTTGTTAATTTGGTAGGGACTGGTTCAATCTTCCCTCTGAAGCATATGAAGAAAATAATGACAAAGATGTGCTTTGGAGTTTCAGAACGTAAAAGAACAGCTGCAGCCCTAACACACTAATCAGTTCCTCCCAAAAGGTTATCTTCATCCAACTGTGCAGACACCATTTCCCAACTGCCAACTAAATTTTAAGAACTATTTCTTTACATCACCTACCCCTGGTTACAGCTTAAGTCCTCCCCAAAACTTGCTAATAAATTAAAATATTTGGCTACTTAAATATTCATCTTTCTGCCAATAACTTCAAAAATGAATTCAAAAGGAGGGCTAAGTAGCCTTTTGTCTGTACTCAAGTGATGCTGCCCAGCAGATTCTGTGCCTGACAGCCTTTGTGGTTGGGCATTTGGAATGAGGATCTCAAAAATAAAAAGCCACAGGAAGGCAGAAAAATCTGCTCTGACAAGCCACAGCAGCATAGCTACAGGCTGTTGTTGACTCTTACCCTGTATGGATCAACACAGAGGGGAACTCATCACATTTCCACCAGCAGGTTATAAAACTAGCATCAATCTCAGCATGCAGTCCGAAAACTGCAAGGACATTTTTCCAAGTCATTCAGAAATCAAACGCCCTTCTTGCTTAATTGCTCAGATTTCAAACCTCACATGTTCATACAGAACAGTTACAATGACAACATTCCGTGTGCAGGCCTTATGAAGCTTAACAGAATACTATTAAAAGTCAAAAGCTAGATTTTAACATTCCAGGCATAACTCTTATTTTCAGGTCATCTGAACTCCAGTAAAAACCAGTGAGTTGTATAAAAGGAATCCCATAGGAATGAGATAGCCAATTACAATCAGTATTTTGCCTAACAGTTTTGATGTAGGTTGTGGAGGTAGATTTAAGACAAAGGATCCAAACATTCCCTTGGTACAGTTTTCTTCCCCACTACAGAGAAATCAACTCAATTTACATTAGGCAAGACCACCACTCCTGTTGTGGTATCTTGCAATGCACATCCTCTGTTCTATTAAAAGGAGTTTAGAGTTTAAAACCTTGCTGGAAATGGCAGAACATTACTAGCCTCAGCATGGTAAGGCTGCAATGTTTGAGAAACGTTTTTACTTTAAATAAAGTTTGCCTTCCACAGTGAAAAGAGCAAGATTCTAATAATAATAATGATAGAACAGCCCATGTTACTGCAAAATACCAAGAAAGCAACAAGCAAAGTTTTTTCAGAAATAAACGTTTTGCAATTATAGAGATTAAAATATTATCCAAGTATCACACTGAATTTAAGAAATCTGAAGGTGGCATTGGAGAAGTGATTTTAGCTCGCTGTATAGATCTGTAGCATTGATTTATCTTACATTGCAACTTACACAACATTTATATAAGCCTATAAGAACAGTATTAGTAAGCAAAAACATAATATCTGAATACTAAGAACAACTAGTTTGTACATTTTGTTTACTGACAGAAAACAGATGTGCTCAACAGAGAGCCTAGGTTTTCACTAATTACTGAAATTACAACATGCACACACACATCCACACCCCTCAAAAATCTCATTGCTTTTTGATTTTAATAGGTCACATCTTGACTCAGATGTAACCACAACATACAGTTAGAAGATTAAGCAGAACAAGTTCAGTAGACTGGAGAACCAGAGTCAGTATTAAAGTGTGCATCACTGGCATACAGCACTCGGGCATCCAAGAAATGAGTGTAGCATAAATATTTGCCCCATACACACTTTTATATAACAAGTCTTGCTAGTCTGGAACTCAGCAATCAAACCAGTTTAATTTATAGTCTCTCATTATAGCCAAGCTGCAGAAGATACTTCATTTTACTGAAAACCTTCCCATACCACAGCTTCCCTACTCCCATCTTTGCACTGAAGCTGTCTCTTCCTCCATCCACACTTGTACTTCATCTCTAGTATGTTCAATGCTTGTTTTCACATTTTAAGGAGAAATAATAGAATACAAGAGCAGATGGCATTATGCGACTATCAGGTTACTTTTGAGAACAGTTTTACTCCATGCATCCTTCACAGTAGGCTCTAATATGTCATTATGCTCTATTAAAGATGGATATACAAACCCAAGGAGACCTAAAGAAGCAATCAACAGAAAATCAGGAACCAAAATGGAGATGTCCATTAAGACAGTGACCCTAATGAAAGCATTTACACACTCTTCATTTTGCAGTCCAGAGAAGATAATTTCTCTTTTTGTTCAAAAATGATTGGCAGTTTTCCTAAATTCAAGTGTTCCCTTGTGATACACTTCCTATGGCAAAAAGAAAACACAGCCCTCTCTGCCCCCTGAAACAGTCCCTGTTCAGTCACAGTGAAACAAGTATGCGTGAGCATTAATAGCTACTAATCTACTTTTTAATCTGAATGAAAATGCATCTGTGTACTTTAAAAGCTGGATAATACACCACTCCAAACACTCATCAGCTCTTCAGAAAACTCCACCATTTCAGTGCTTCTACTTTAAAGGACAGCAATGCAGCTGCCAGTTACCTTATATGCTGAATCACTCCTGAAAGAAAAAATTTCTCATGGATTCTCTCCTGGGAGCAAACGTAAACACAGATGAACTCAAACTAGAGAATACTGTCACTACAAGTGATTTAGATTCTTTCACACATGTCTTTGGAGACACCTGAATCTATCCAACCACCCACAGGGCCTCTCTTATTAAATATGAATGTATTATTCAGAATCTAGAAATCACAGACAAATAGGTATGCAGTATCACAAGTTCCCTATTAACAAGCCTATTTTATAGAAAAGAAGAACACTAGATAGATAATGAGAACAAATTATAAAATGCGCAATGGGTATATGCGAGCATGTAAGTGCATGTGCCTAACACAGAAATCATGTACTGTAATTCATATACAAATGACATTTTAAACAGCAAATAAATTCTTTGTAAGTACAGTTCTCAGAAAGAGATAGTCCATGGAGAATCAGATCGCTGTTTTCGGAGTGCAGCTTAAAATCTTGATTTGGTGTTGCAAATCAATTGGAGCTTTTTACATAACCTTTTTGACAAATGAGCTTTCTCCCTTTCAAGTTGCCATTCTAAAGCGGGAACAAATAAAGACGAGAGTACAGTTTAAAAGGCATTTATTTTCAGAACTGATTTACTTACTAGGCTTAAGATAGTTACATTTTTTAATCACCTTCAGGGCACTCCACAAAGCTTAACCAAAAATGCATTTGAGGAAGTATTTTTGTTTTGAGTAGAGATTTAAAATTTGGTCACTCTATTTTAAAGTTCTTTCAAAAGGATAACTACAAATCCAATTGTACATTGATACACACATAGTGTATGTATTTATTATATATGCATATATACACACATACACACACACACACACACACACACATATAACACCCCACTTTCTTACTTCTGGGGGCCTTGACATATTTTTAAGTAATCCAGTACTGAGGTTCAAAGGTTCAGACATCGATCGTGTTCAAAACTTGCAAAATGAGTCGGGGCAAAGCTGGAGATATGGATCACAATCAAGACAGAGGTTAAAGAGTCACTGAGTATAGTAATTGGACACGAATGTGTTCAAAACCTACAGCAGGTTGGTTTTGGAGGGTGGTAACTGAGAGCAGCTTTTTTTCCTTCCTTCTGCTGTAGGTTTTGAACTGCCCTCGGATGGGGGGTGGGAATGCCCAGGGTGGGAATAACCAGTGGAAAACCAGACATGTTCCCCTTCCCTAATTCCAGCTCTCCACAGTAGGTACTTGAACATCATTAAAACAAAGAACTACAGTGCAAGACTGTCACTATTGTGTTACCACTATGACTATTTCCAACCTAAGTAGTTACACGTTAACTGAGAGGTTATAAAATGTTGCTCTTCCTGATAAGCTTTCTCCCTAAACAAGAAACCTTACAAAAGACACATTTACATATATTAATAATGCACAATATTTACATATATTAAAACATGCACAGACATGTCCAGTATTTCTCAGTCTGTGAACATTTCCTGAATAAAGCCACAACAAATCCCTCCTTCCCTGCTACATCCTGGTTTGAAGCTAATTGACTCTGCAACACAGCAGGAACCATAAGCAATCAGAAGACTTAATTTCACACCTAACAATATTCTGCACTAGCTCAAGTTTTAATATTAATTTTAATTATCTTCGTGTGTCTCTAAGAAGCTTGAAGAAAGTAAAGCAACAATCTGTATGTGTAGTGCATTTTAATTCCAATAAAAGAGACTCCTGTTCTGTTGCAGCAAAATCGATGAATTCTTCCTCCAGTCAAGGAAAACTTGGACAGAAATTTCTTTTTTGTTATTTATTAAATTTAACTACATCCACAGAATTCTTAAACCACGAGGATACTGCTTTGAAAATAGTGGAAATTTGTAAAGTAATTTGTAAAACCCTCCAACAGACATGTTACAGTATTTGTTCACTCCCTCATCATGGTTTTTAAAACAAACTGAACAGGTACAGAAGGAGTGCCTTATTTGCAGCACTGAAAATTAATCACTGTGCAGGCAGCCACACCCTGCAAAACACTCTCCAAAGTGATGAAGGTGCAATTCACGGGACTTTTCTGCCAACTTAAAAGTAATATTTTTATTTTGACAGTTAATTTTTCCATAAACAGATGTTTACAATCAGTGCCATTATTTCCAAACATGCCAAAGTTTTATGATCTTGCACTCTCATGTATAGATACATTATATGACTTGTTCAGCATAACTGAACAAGGGTAAAGTCAGAGATCTCAGTTTCCAGGGTATCAGTCTAAGGCTCAGTCCGAATTTGCTTAAACTTCTTAACTACTACCTATACACAAGTATCTTTATATAAGCAGTAGGGAATAAACTTTTCTTTATGGAAGTTCTCTTTGCTTGGTTCCTCTTCTTCAAGCAGTTATTTCCCAATGAAAGCAGAAAACATATGTTGTGGCAGGAATATAAATTTTTTTCACCCAAGCCAGTTGACTGGATGAAATCATCAACCACAGCAACACGGTAAAGTTGCAGTCATTATGCTTGCAAGCTGAAAACTGGATAGAATTGTTTAATTACTCACAAGCAGCTAATGCTATCCAATTCCTCTGTTGTACACAGCTTCATTCTGTATCCATCCCACCATTGCAAGTGACATGTGACACCAGCATCTCCGTTGGGAGAGTTAGGATGCTTCCACATGGATTTTTGCCTTCCTTGCTCCACTAGCAAAACATCTTTCCCATGGTTGTTGCAACAGTCCACCCACATAGACAATCTTATTCATGAGACAAGATTAATTTGGTTACTAAAGACTTTGGAAACCTGATATTTCAAAACATTTCTTTAAGCCAACTTCTGCCATCATTATAACAACACTAACGGACTGATACAAACACAGGTGTTGTAGTAGAACTGATGCCATAGATCAGCTTCAGCTCACCCGCCCCTTTCCCCCCATTTTTGCCTGACTTGGGGGAGGTGGAGAGCATAGGTAAGCTATCTACTAAAATACTTCATAACTTCTATTGAAGCATGACAGTCAGAAACTTACTTCTTCATGTTCTTGATGCTTTTCTTTACCAATCTTGCTCCTTACAAAGTGAATTCTCCAGGTACTTCAAAATGCAGTGAAGCCATCCTTGCAAATGTTTGTGTCGAGGCCTGTAACCCATCCCTTCTGAGCTCCACCGTGCCTCACTAAGTCTACCTAAATCTATCTACTACTATGTAAGTCTAACTACTACAGCTTTAGCATATAACCTATTGTCTTGATACTCTGCAGATTATTTTAACATGCAACACATGCAGAAGTGCAACAAAATTGCACCTTCATGTGAAACCATGGCGGGAGGGGGAAGGAAGAATTGTTTAATTGTACATTACTCAATAAATCGGCAACTAGAGGATGAATCACAGAAGCCTTCTCTACTTGCACAGCTAAGTCAATACCCACAGTGGAAGAATCCAGAGAGACATTAATTCATTCACCATGATAAAAGCATCTACAGGTTCAAATGAAAGAATGAAAAACCAAGAAGGTCACATCACTACACGCTTTCCCTCCAGGCACAGAAAGTAACTTTTTGTCCAACAGTATGAATATGAACAAAAGAAAGAATGAAGGGACAAACTATCTTAATCAACTGCTCTTCACAAGTCTTTCCTAGAAGCGTAAGCTGCAGAAAAATGATCTGATGTCATGTTGTGACGCTGGCACACAGTGCCATCAGACAACATTGCAATGTGTCAGAGAACATGTTCAAAAAAACCAAATATTGAAACAGGTCTAAGCTTTCTACATTGTATGTGTACAGAAATTTCAGTCTCTCGCCAGAGAGATCACAAGCAAAAAGTATTTCCGTTTCACAATATTTGATAATGTGGAGAGGTGCGTGCACAGATTACAAATGCAACTGCTGCTTTTGATTAAATGCTTCCGTTGTTTTCTATCTACTGCAAACCTGAAGACCAAAGCAATAAATCACAAACAGTTCTCTTGCTTTTCACAGTTGTCACAGAATTGCACGGATAATTCAGAGAAGGTAACAAAAATAACAACTATTTTATTTGGTCCTCAGTACAATTTCTGAATTTTTGACTTACGGAAGTATTTCAGGGTCTCTTCTATTTGCTCAGTTGTTAAGTCAATATTCACATCAGGGGAAATGAGAGGTGTATGAAGCCAGTCGTCGTGGTCATAACCATAGATTGTATCTGCTCTTAGCTTATAATGAGGCAGCTGCTCTTCCAGTAGGCTGATGATTTCGACTTCAGGAAGATTGGTACTATTGCACACATCTGGTAAGAGAAAGAGGACAATCTCTGTTAGTTACTTTAAACTGAGTACTATATGTACAAGCTAGCAAAGATGTCAGTTTGTTTTGGCATCAGAAAGATTTTTCTGCATGTAGACAGTGGCTAGATACTAATCAGTTTAGAAGATACGCCTAGCACAAATGATCTCAAAATAGCATACTTGCTAGGAGAAAACACAAGGCCATGTTCTTAGGGTCAAAAAGCCCAACCTCTAGAAGCAGGGACACATCAAAGAATAAGGTGGGAGTGGGAGGGAATAGAGAGCAAGTGAGCACTGACCAAGACAGAGTAGTTACAACCTGGGTATTCATACAGGAATTTACCATTTTTGATCTTCTACTTGACAGATTATTTTTAGCTTGCAAGCTTTATGCATCTTCTTAACTTGGTCTTTGGCCACAGTTCTGTACCACTGTATTTTTTGTCCTTTGCTGCCAGCAGATTTTTCTCAAGAAAAAAAAAAAAAATCCAGGATTGCAAGAGCAAACAGTGTCACAGTTCTCACCTAAGATGCACTGGTAAAGTTGGCCTCGCCATGCATTCTGTGATATCAGTCCCTCATGTTCACAGATATATCAAGTTTGCATGCAGTTTTAAAAATGGATACCGACAGCCATCAACAACTGTGAAAATGTTGCAATTAAAACTGAAGATTTAAATTCAGGACAAGAGGGAGCTGAGAAGTTTTAACACAGAAAATTCCAATTCAACATAAAAACTTCTTCACCATAAGGACGGTCAAACATGAGAACAGGGGTACAGAGGGGCTGGGAATTCTCCCATCTTTGGGAAGATTGACAACTCGACTAAACAAGGCCATAAGGACTCACTGTAAGAGACTTGTTCTGAGTAGAAGTCAGAACAGATGACATCCAGAGGTACTTTCCAACCTATACTATTCTATAATGAAAAATTTTGTTTGTGAATACCCAAATCAGGCATGATAATTTTAAATATATACATTTTAATTACCATATAAAATTAACTACAGTGTCTTGATAAATAATTATTAAGAAACAGAGCAATCCCTGGTATGTTTTCTGTAAATCTTAGTGCATCAATCTGCCTTCCCATCTCCATGCCAAGCTGTATGGCAGCCCTGCTCTTGCTGCTCCCTGACAGACACCTATTTTCATAAGGGATAAACTCATCACTGCAGGACTGATGCAGACCTGCAACTCCACTGCAAGCTGGTGGTATCAACCTCTGTCAGGGGAGGGAAGAGAGGGGGGAGTGGGGAAGGAACACATACTTTTCTACAGACCATCAATCACATTTTTTTTAATCTTTCTAATACAGAAATTGCATTGTCATAAGCATCATTGCGAGCACTAAGATGGCAAGAATGTTTCTATTCTATCAGACAACGGTGCTGAGGGTGCAAAGATGAACTCATACTGTTAATCTCCTGGCTATATTCTTTATGGGATCCTGTTGATTAAAACTAAAATCCACTTGGGAAAGTTGCATTATATCTTACGGTTCAAGGAGTCTGCTATTATCTATAAGGAAGTATTCTCCCCTGCTTTCGTCCAGGCTGTTCTGCTAACTGTTGTACATACGTAAGTGTTCTCCAAACCTCACTGCAGAAGTGGATGTGAAGGAGTCTGCTATTATCTATAAGGAAGTATTCTTCCCTGCTTTTGTCCAGGCTGTTCTGCTAACTGTTGTACATACATAACTGTTCTCCAAACCTCACTGCAGAAGTGGATGCACAAAACTTAGTAGGAATAGGTACCAGCATGTGCAGCAATGCTATTTTTAATGTAACTCCATGCAATGCAAGAGTCAGCCTGCACACATCACTTTAAGAGGTCCTTGCAGCCCTCTCAGAGGACTACTAACGTACACAGAGAAACAGGACCCGTTTCTCATGTTTTCAAAGCGGAGAGCTAACCTGTAACTACAAACCTCTCTCCTTCCCTGGCTACCTTTTTAACTGCTGACAACATCCACCTCAGTGCCTGCAACCCCCAGAGCTCAGAAAAGCCAGCTGATCATCTAAGAAACACCTGCTGATGACAACCACACATTCAAAGACGTGTGTGTACATGCATACACTCTGAGGTGTTGGTTTTGGGGGAGGTTTTGACTGAAATGTTAGTTCACCTCTTGTGAAGAAAGTAAGAGTCTACACAGCCTGAGGTGGTCTTCTTGGGAATAAGGAAATAAAAATGTTTAAAAAATTCAAATGTTTAGTGTCTTTCTGCTTTTAATCAGTATTTCAAAAGAAATGGACCAACTTTATAGATGAAAAGGGAAAGTTTCAGGCAAGTAATTTTGTGCAGAGAAGGAAAATGGTTTGCTGTCTCATAAAAAGTAGTAGAAAATGGAACACAAAAGAAGTTGCTAAGAAAATTTAGGAGGACACCCCCTCCCACAAAAAACCCAACCCCCACATATGCCACACACAGAGAAAAAGCCCATACACTTTTACTGTGGAAAAGAAATCCACCAGAATATGAAGGACAGACAGTAAATAAGTAAGAATTATAGTGGAACACAAGTCAATTTTTCTACTCTATCATATAACAAATCTTGAGTGTTTCTAAGCAATTCAAAAGGCCTAACAACTGGAAAATATATTAACGAGCAACTGGAAAGGCAACTTATTACGATGCTATTGTCATTAACTTCTAGGCTCCGATGTAATTGCCTATTTAGAAAAACACGACACCGTAATTACACTTGTGTATGACTAAACATTACTTCACCATTTATATCACAGCAATAGCCTCAGTGCTACAATTACACAGACTTCCCCTTCACTTTTCCTCCCCTCCCTTTTCGGAGGTGCAGGCGCTTGTTACGAGAAGATAGGCAGACTAACGCTATCCCCCATCTTGAAACACCAGTTACCTTTTATAGAAGACCCTCTCAAGATGTTTTATATTAATATTTCTGATTAAACTGCAAAGACAACTAAGTTCAATAAGTTATCTACTCAGAATACCCAAGACAACATTTATGTTTTATGATTAAGTTAACTGAAGCCCAGCAGGCATAAAACTGTTGCACCTCCTCTTGCCCTAAATGGTACCTTCATTTTATTGAGTTAAATATAACACCATAAGCCTAAGACAATTAACTGATCATTACTAAAAGTGATAAAACAAAACAGAGTTGAACTATATCCTCATAAGTTGCTCTGTTACAGATTTTGGGGTTTGTAGTCTAAGCAATTTTAAACCTGCAGTTTTCTGGACATCCTTGGGAAACAAACTTCTACAAGCAAATTTTTATTATGAACTCATGATTCTTACTTAAGTCTGGGTCATTCCATGTTCTGCTTTTGAAAGAAGAGTTAAGAAGAAATGTTTTCTAAGACTTGCATACTGCAGAAGCGTGGCTTTCAGCACTTTGTAAAATAATTACATATAAACAAAGAAATTTTGTTAATTCTTTTCCATATTATTATTGCAAGTAATGCACTCCAGTGCTTTGCTATCTTTGTAGCTTAAATGTGGCACATCTACAAACACCCTCATTTCTTTTTGGTGCAAAATATATTCCTCCATGCCCTATTCCTCAGAAGATAAACAAGTCCCTCTGTCTGCTTTAGAGGATTTTTTTGACATTATTCCTCTGTATGTTTTTTCAAATGAGATGAAACCAAGCTCTTTCAGAGATCTTTTTTTTTCCTCTGACGATTTTGTTGCTTCAGTTTCTACTCCACTCTTTCAATAAGATGCAAAACTGGGCAGAACACTCCCACTGAGCTCCTCTTCTGCACTTTTTCTTCATCCTTCAGTATCTCTTGGGTAATTGTTAATGGATTGCTTATTAGCTTGTACAATATCTTTGCATATATTGGCATTTGACTGACTGGCGTGTTTCCCCTTCTCTGAGAATCTTAAACTCCTCCACCACCTCCCTCCCATCTTAAGACAGCCACTAAAGGTTCACTGTTTGTTTCAGATTGCTTATATTTCCTCAGAGGAACTTTTATTAGGACTTGCTGATTTGGATACCTTTGACTATTTTGTCTGTTTCCTCTTTTCTAGCTAACACCTCTATGCATTTAAAAAGCACAGTTTAACTTTTCTTTGCAGGGATTGAATTGAGGGTGGCTTTTTTTTTTTTAAATTTATATGGGGAAGAGAGAGGCATAATTTTTAGGGCAACCAAGAGAGGCTGAGAGTACACTTGGTTATTTTGGGATGTACACTTACACCCCTCCTCTGCTGACAAGTGAGCAAGGAGTTGATCCAACAGAAAATGGAGTGAGAGGTCCAAAACAACAGGAGCTGACTGTATCGAAGGGGCACAGCACCTCAAGGACTGCTGCTCTCCCTCTGCGTGCCTAAGATCACACAGACCATAAGGCACTGTGCAGGGTGCTGTCACCCACTGCCATTTTCATCCCATGCTCACGCAGCCATGCGATACATTAGGTCACTTCCCATACAGCGTTGAACATATATTTAGCTGTCACTGTTATTTGGATGGAGGAAGTACGCCAGCACCACATGACCAAGCAATCCAACCTCAGTTGCACTAACTTCAGCTCAAGCTAAGTTCAACATGAACCACAAGTAAACAAATGTGAAGATCTCATTCCAGACAACATGGTCACCTAAAGCAGCTCACCAGTCAAACTCCATTCCCTACCAGGCTTTTGGGGTTTCACCTGTTTACAGCTAGAACTGAATAAGTCATACCTTACTGTAGCAATGAAACCTAGCTTGACTGATAAACCTATTCAATTTCAGCATCAACTTCACATAAAAAGTAGTGATAAATTCAGAGAAAAGAACTTAAACAGAAGGGACAAGGCCAGGTGGGGGCTGAAGGGGCAAGCATGACAAACAAACAAACCCCCAAACATATACATAAACTCTACAAATTCCAAAGCCTGGTATCCGCAGGAATTTTCAGAAACACAATACAACACAGCTTATCAGTACAGTCACTGCATGGAACATAAAATCTTTAGTTTTGGTCTGAATTCCGGTCCAAACTATCCTCAATCTTTATGGTTTTATTTCAAGCAGAGGCTCCCCTTTCAAGGTTAAAAGGGCTTCCAGGTCTCCACAGGACCTGCTGGCACTAGATGCTGCCACCTGGCGTTAAGAAGTGCCATATTACCCCAACCCCTAAGCCATAAAGGACATTTTGTCTGCCAGTTTCTCATTTCCATTTGCTGTAAATGGAACAAAACAATTTCTCATAAACCCAACCCTGCCATGAACCATGCTAGTGCCTCCTCCGAGAAAAGGGAAGCAAGAAGGCTTTGCAAGACTGCACAGAAGCCGTGTATCCAGCAGAATGACTACACTCTATGCATGACCTCCGGGAAGCCCTGGTCTGCTTGGCAACTTTCAAAACACAGGCTTTGGTCATCAGGTTGTATCACCCACCCACCCACACTGAACAACTTCCAGAGGACTTCCACTACATCACCACACAGCAGCTGGTACTCAGCCCACAGCTGGAAAGAGGCAGTCTGAATACCCTCTCATCCTCAAAAAAATTTTAAAAAGGCCAAACAAGGAGAAAAAAAAAAAAAAAAAAAAAAAGGCCTCCATAACTATTTGCAGGCGAATTCCTTCATCTCTCACAATAGATTTAAAACTTCGTAACTTGTCACAACCTTTTGACGCATTTGGGGACAGGGAAGTAAATAAGAGCACAGGAAGAAAAGTAAGATGAGAGAAACAAGGAAACTCTGGAGAAAGCAGGAAGACTTCTTTAGTCTAATATGGAGCCACTTATTCTTCTTCACTTTGAGCATGACAGACCACTGGAACAGGCCACCCAGGGGGGTTGTGGAGTCTCCTTCTCTGGAGATATTCAAAGCCCGCCTGGACGATGTCCTGTGCAACCTGCTCTGGGTGAAACTGCTTTAGCAGGGGGGTTGGACTGGATGACCTCCCGGGGTCCCTTCCAACCCTTGCCATTCTGTGATTCCTTTTTCCCCCCCCACCCCCTCCCCCCCCCCCCCCCCACCTTACAGTTCCCCTTGATACTTAGCTTGCTAAAATTTAAAACAGAGAAGCTTAAAATCTCTTTGGAAATGGCTGGCCAATAAATAGCGAATTATTTTTTAAAAGCACACAATACCTGAAAAGGGTCAATTCCAGTGCTGGCTCCCTACTAGTTAAGCAAAAGGAAGGTTCTCTGCAGAACAGGGCTACTGCATGGAGGCTAAAGTCCAGCCACATGTAATGCATGAAATTAAAGTTCATCAACTTGAGGCTCTCTCATGCTAAACACTAGTGAATCTCAACTGCTGGTTTTGCTTCATGTGATGCATATACACACAAAGAACACAAATGGAATGTCTGCATCCCTTCTCAGAAGCCAGGGATCAGTAAGCACTTGGCAAGTTTTGTACCCCTGTATGTAAATTGATTAAATTCTATAGTATATATACCTTCACAGGAGAGAGCATTACATTTTCTACTATTTAAAGCAGGAACATCCCTGTTTAAAATTCTAAGTGTATTGATATCCT
>NW_009259240.1:137973-156733 GCF_000687185.1 Egretta garzetta | reverse complement strand
TTTTAAAAGGGTGAAGAAATATGCAACTCCGTAATGTGAGAAGTCATCCCACTCCATTGGGCCAAGAAAATTCTGGAAACTCCTTCCAAGAGAAGTCACCCATCTTGCTTGTTAACCAACCAAGAGGCCATGACTACATTAGGATTGATGTTTCTCAGCAGACCACAAGCCTGAAGTCTAATCATATTGCAGGAACAGAAGCAAGAAAGGTAGTCTTTCTCTAATGCTTTTCCAGCAGATATTTCCTGGTTGCTTGAAGCAGCCCAAGAGCCTCATTTTCCCAATGCTTTCTGTCCATTTAGACAATCATGGAATGGAGTCAACTAGTCATTATCGTTGTGAGCAGATCTACATAATAATCAAAAGCAAAAGGGTACATAGGAAACTTCAACCCTGCAATTAGGCTGCTAGGGAAACATAGCCTGTAGTCATCCATTATTTAAGCTCTATAGGTCTGTACATAAACAGGCATTATGTATTAACTGGGCTCCAGAATTACAAGTATTTCTGAACATTATTTAACAATTACTCTGCACATACACCTGTAATAGGCAAAACCCCAGAACTCACCACATTCCTATTCAATTTCAGTTCTAAGATGCCCAGAATGTGGCTAATTATAGTGAAGTCTTACAAATACGACTGCTGAACTCAGGACTGTATACACGATGATATGTATGTTCTAATACAGAGTGTGTGATTAGCCTCTAGGGCAAACAAAATTACTTCTAATAAAAAGAAAACTCACCGTCCTCCCAACTCACTGACTCGCCCAAAGGGAAAGATGGCCCTAGCATCCTACACATCAGAAGTCTCTTTGCTGGCTGCGAAGTCAAACTGCTGGAAGAAAACCTCTTCAACGAGAAGCTGTCTCAGACCTTTAAAACTCAGAATCCTCAAACAGACATGGCAGCTTCTGTAACTTGGCTGGCATGACAGGATTTTAGAATTGGAAGGCCTGCCATACCTTTAACCAAACCTATTTAAGCAGTGCTTCTTCTGCCTCTAAACATGGAAAATACGGCACAAAATCCAGTCTTCCATGGGAAAATAAAAGACCCCATGCCAACCTTGGATATTCCCATTCTGGGCTGCCAGAGCAAGGCTTCAGCTGCCATGTAACTCAGTACCCCCCACAGCACTTTCTCTCTCACACACACTGATCTCAGCTGGACTTCCCACCTTGTGTAGATGGGGCACCGCAGGAAAGGCAGGCTGTATTTATGGTAGCCAAGTGGGCACACTCAATCATGGAAAAAGAATTCTGGATGAGAACTCCAGCCCATGGAAAACAATGAAGCACTCAAACAGGGATTCTCATCATCTTCTCTATATAATACCATGTGTCACTTCAGTTATCTGCCATTTCATATTTTAATTCATACAAACATGCACTTAGAAGAGCAAGGATAGGAGTAGAAAGGAGAAACACTTCCAAGAGTTTGCTTTTCTACCCTTTTCCTACCCTCCTTCCCCTAAACAGATCCAGCTTCATCACTGGAAAAGAAAAAGTCCCTTCTCCCCAGAAGTTTTAAAGGTTTTGTGCAAGGGTCAGAAGCTGCGCAGAACATAATCACGATTCTTCCTTTGCTACAAAGGAGAACTGGTATGAAGGATCAGATCATTCAATATTATCCAAAAGAATAATGCTGTGCAGGAAAAAACATTCCATTGACAAGGCTGCCAGCTGAACTGGAAGAAAAAACGCTGTTCTTTTAGTTCTGCCACATCAGGCACTGGCCAAGACTGTCTGTGGAGTGGAGAAGCCATAGAACTGTCTTCCCATACAGGTCACTGGGCTCAGCCTACATCTGCATTCTTGGGTATGTAAAGCACTAATACTTCCAGCATGTTACCTTCCTTGGTAGGAAATTCTACTTACATTTGGCAATTGAAAGCATACTGAAGTAATAAGCTGGGAAAAAACCTGGCTTAGCCAAACACACTTTAAATAAAGACTGGGTCAAAGCTGGGAATGTCAAAGTTAAAGATAAAACCGCTGGAAACTGCTGAAAACTGCAGCTCCAACATGAGGAAAGTCACTGTTTATTAGGTTAAAGTCTCCCTGCTTTAGTTTCATCCTACGCACACATTTCTGCTGGGTATAAAAAGGTAAGACAGATCTTGGTGATGAGAGGCCATTAAACTATTAGGTCCCTGCTGGACATTATGCCATAAATTTAAATTAATTTTGCTTCAGTATGGAAATGTTTCTTCCTGTAGATAAATGCAGCCATACTTATGCTTTTATTTTTACATTAAACAGAAAATAAAAGGAAACTCCACCACCACGGCTATTCTTTCAGAGCAAGAACAAAAGCTATTCGTGTATCAAATGCATGCTGGCAACGCTCTGTTCAGCAGCAGTAAGAATAAACACATTCATTAACCATTAGGACCTTCCAGCTGCCAAGACAGACTGAAAATGCCTCAAAAACCCATTGACAGATCACCGAGTACGGAAAACCCTGAAAAGCAATTGTCCTGCCTTTGCTTGTTGTTCAGCCCAGCTACAAAATGTGCCAGCCCCGAAACAATGGCCGTCAATGAAGCTTTAGAATCACAAGCAAAACATAAGAATTAATTCTTATGTAGCTTGCTCTTTACAGATGTTGACTTTAAAAAAGAAAATTTGTTGTTTCATGATGGATGCATACACCTACATCGAGGGAGAAAGGTAAAGCTGGTCTCAGCATATTATGGAGGTAAATTATGGAATGAAAGTATTTTCACATATTTAAATGTACCAATAATCAAGTGTAGATTTTTAGCCTTCCAGTACTATTCAAGTGCACTGCAACAGGAAAACAAAATATACAAACCCAAAATATCCACCAGGCACTTGCCTTCAGGAGCTCTTTCTCCAAAGAACAAGCCCAGAACACTGATGAATACTTACTGCTCTCGCTCTTCCCTACCCCGAATGAAGTAGACATTTAGGAATGACAAGTGCTTCCCAAAACCAGGGAAATGTAGAAAAAAAATTTTATAAACGTCACACTGGACTTCAATAATTCTCACAGTTGCTTTCACAGTGACTCAAGAATTGTCAGTTTACCCTAAAAACCATATACCCCTCTTCCTATTACAAGTAAGCAAGAGGGCTGAATAAGGAGCATAGCAGTAGCAGCAGAATTCTGCTTGGGGAAAAAAAAAAAATCCACAAAAAACCCCCACCAAACAAACAAAAAACCCACCCCAAAACACCATCAAAACACAAAAAGATAATCCTTGAAAGAAAAAAAGAAAGGCATGCCTGGGGATACAGACTAAGGGTACCTTAACAATCTGTCACAGGAGAGGAATCAGGAAAAGCAACCAGGTTATTGGCAAAGGGTAAGAGCCGGAAAACAATCGATGGGAAGGAGGGGGAAGGAGAAGCTGTGCAAAGTACACAGAGAATCCACCAAAAGCCAGCCAGAAAATCCAGCAGCAATGATGCAGCAGACATAGAGAATAAGATCATTTTGTTAGAGTATACTAGACAGAACTGAAGTCAGACTCATAGTTCCAGTCGTACTGAGGGAGGGATCTCATTTGAATAAGACTAACATTTCTGGAAGGCTTTAGAGAAAGAAAGAGTGCCCAGAATTTAGCAATAGCTACTTATAGGAAGTGGCAGGAAAGAAGAGCGAGAAGAGACCATAATTAGATCAAGCTTATGGAATGAGACTGGTGACATCAATAGCAAAGTAAATGGACTGATGTAAGAGCCCACATTCTCGAAGTTTTAAAGGAGAGACCAAGAAAGCTGGGAGAGGAGAAGGCTGGCATGTGAAAATGAGGGAGTTTTTTCAAAATCATGAAGATGAAATCATAAGGGGAATGAAGAACAGATATTCACCAAATCTTGCCCAACTAGAAAAACAAATACTGGCAGAAACCATTGGGAGATTGGTTCAAGTACCACTGCACACACCCAGTAAAAACCATGAACTTGCATAGTAACACAATCAGCAGACTCAGAAAGGTTTTAGACAAAGTCACAGGCAGGGTCCCACACTAAGTAGACACTGAAAGAACTAGGCAGGGACATACCCTCTGTATCCCTAGCACAACAGTTCTGCACGATGGGGGTACTTATGCTAGAATAAACTACTGAGAGTGGCTGCGCACATGCTCTCCATACCCAGCCTCTGCTCTTGCTGGAGTCAGAAACACAGCCCTGAGCCAGCTCGTCCGACCTAGGAGAGCATTTCTTATGTTCTTCATTTGATTTCCAGCTCCACCAACCAATATCTTACACCTCTTCTCTCATACCAACAAAACTAAGAAAAACATGGAAGAAGGATCCTGGAACAGGAAAAGAAGGAAGTGCTAGAGCAAGTTCATGCTGTGTAGGGAACAACCATTAAAGAGAAAGGTAACCACAACATAACTCAAGAGTGGTTCAAATAGAAGGAAGCAATTCAAAGCTGTTGTTATTTTACCAATACTTTTGTAACCGTTTAATGCTTAGAGGACAACCACCCAGTCTGTAACAGGTACCAGACACAACCAGAGCACCCTGTTCAATATTCTTAGAGCACCAAGCATGGAAGGTCTGGCAGTAACTCACGCACCCACAACAGGACAGCCACAGATACGGTATTTCCCCATCTCCTGCATAATAGGAGTAAAGCATTCTAGTAACAACCTGTATTACCAAATGATGTTGCCATGAGGAGTGGTAACATTTGATGGAAGAGAACAGAAGCTCTGTTTCATGAGAACACTATTAAAGCCTAAATAAGGATAGAGGCAGGACGAAAATCCAGAGAAAACTTTCTGCACCCAAATGCCTTTGTTGCTAGGAGATTGCATGAGGCTTGAGAACAAGAAAAAGTCGCTTTCTCTGGATGTTATGACTACGCATCATTGCAATCAGTGCAGTAAGATAAAAGTTATGCTACCTGCAAGGTCAAACAATACCAACTCTTCCCAGAGATACCTCCCAGCTGAGAGAAAAAGGCATTTCGTGGTTTGACCCATCCAGTGATGTACCTTTATTAAAAAAAAAAAAACCAAACAAAAAACAACAAACCAACAAACAGAACTTGTGTTAATTACAAACAAAAGATGACACAGAACAGGTTATGACCACAAAGAATTTCCCAAGAACCCTCAGAAAATTGCTCAGAACACGACAGCCAGAGAACACACTTCTACATGCGTTTGGAAAAAGAGTAATTAGTATAATGAACAAATGAATCATGCAAACTAATGAAGGAGCTAGGCAATTTAAATCACAGTCCATTCATTCTCTCCTTTTTCAGAGAAGGGTGAAGGAAACCTACATGGCATGTTAAGCAGTTAGCTCTTGAATTACTAAGTATATCATGCCAAAATCATTGCAAGTAGCGAGTCTTCAAACATGAGAAAGTAGACTGAAAGTTAACTTACTGAAGATGGCTACTGATGTTGTGCTACGCATATTAAGAGAAACAAAAGGGGGTGAAAAAAATCCAAAACACCAAACCCCCCCCCGCACCACAAAAAAACCACTGGCAGCCAGATATCTGTCACAAGAGTGAATCTATACTCCGGTGGTACTTCAGACTTCCATCCCCACTGTCTTCTCAAGAGGGACAGGATTTGTCTGACAGCAGCTGATGGACAAGGAAAAAGGGCAATCAGACCAACAGGCTTTTATAATTCACAAAATTGGACTACTGAGCAACTTAGTGATACTCTGGTTTATCACATCAAGATTACAGCCCTTCCTTTTTTACAAAAAACAGAGAAGGAAGTCCCCAACCCCAGTTGCTGTTGCCATCAGCACCTGACTGAAAGTATCCAGGTCTGCACTGCAATTACAGGAAAGACAGCCACCTTTAAAAGCAATTTGATTCCTTTTCTTGCAAAAGGAACACTAGATGGTGCTACATCCGTATTCCTATCTTTACACTCTTCAGATGAATGGTAGCAGCAAGAAAAAGAAAAGTTCAAAGGAAAAACAACTGGGTCAAGATAGGTGCCTCACACATGTAGTAGCCGCCTGCCACTTCCATGTCCTACAGTGCTGCCCCACTGTCCACCAACCTCGGGACTTGAGCCTCCTTCTGCCCATTTACCTGTAGGAGCTCTACAAGCAATAGCAGTAGAAACTCTGAGTCAGGCTACATTAAACCTTTCTCTTAAATCTTGCTAACAAAACCCAAAATGAATTAATAATTAAAAAAAAAACCATCTACTACAGCAGCTACTGAATCTATTTTCAGGTTTAATACTACTAGTGTTTAGAAAATATGTGCTCCACCAGTAACATTCTTTTTTATAACAACACTTAAAATACAAACAACTTTTCTTTTTTTTCTTTTTAAATGGATCCATTGACCTATTTCATTTGCCCTTCTATGCTCAAATTAACACAGATTCAGAAGCATCTACTTGCACAGGCGTAACACTTCAGTTATAGCAACTATGAGGTTTGGATCACTTTACTATAAAATTCAGTTGGAAAGAAGAAGTCTTTTAGGATGCTGTCATCCCCCATTCAAAGGTAACACTGGCTTAGGGAAACTTTCCATCTCACTGTTTTTTGTCACTCAGGCCAGTGCTCACTCCCTCGGTTTTGCCAACATAACTGCTTTTAGGCCACACAGTAGAACAGATCAGAGGTGCAACCGAGCTAAAAAGTAACTCTCATCTCCCCTCTGCCACAAAAGCTGGGGCGGGAGACCTATCCAGACCAGCTGCCTAAAATAGCTTCAGTTGCACTCCCACAGAAATCTGCTCAATCACAAATCTGGGGTGGTTTGGGGACAGGAAATGTTTAAGCCAACCCTGTATCCAAGAAAACATGCTTAGCACAAACAGAGTGTGGAACGCACCCTCAGCTATATTACATCTGCTCTCAGGTCCCAGGCACGAAAGACCGTGCTGCTGATGGAGAATGCTGAAGTGCCCCTCTACTGCCAGCAAACAGAATAGGAAGGGGGCAAGCAGCATGAATTTAAAATTCTTTGAGCACCAGAGGCCTACCAGAGGCCTCCTTCAAAGCTAAATCGCAAAATATGCATATCATATAATTAATTCTTAGGCTTAAGTTGTATCAGAGTCAACTCCAATTACATTACCATTAGCTGCTGCATTTCAGAAAGCATCATCATACAGCACCATGACCCAGTTTCCCAGTTTCTTCTTAAACTGTGTTCAAGCCTTTATTTGCAAGTGTTTTTCCAGGTGACTTTTATAACAAGCTCTAGGTGTTAGACTTAGACTAAAAGAAAAAAAGATTACCTTGACTGCTGAATTTGAACATGCCTGCTCTAGGACGAGTCAAGGCTTGGCATCAGAAGAAAAATAATGGTATATGTAGACTTGATAGGAGCACTTTCTTTCCCACTAAATAGTTTACAAATGTAAATAGTGCTAGCCTGTCAGTCAGACCTACACAAAGTCTTCATGTCAAAGCCTCTGACAATCCTTATTCCTCTGCAAGTACTTCTCTATCTGCTTGTTGCAAGAGTATACGCTGCATACCAGCACTTACTACTGAAAAAGTAGACTGTAGAAAGGAAGTATGAGACCAGTTCCTAATTCCTAGTCTATGTCCTTTGACACCTTTAAAAAGCACAGCAGGGAGCTGAAACTCAGAATAATCCATTTTACAAAGAAAAAAAAAAAAAAAACCAAAACGAACCAACCGACAAAACCACTAAAAAAAAAAAAAAAACAACCAAAACCAACCAACCGACAAAACCATTGCTACTTCTACTGCAAGTCGTACCATGTTGTCTCTAGGTCACAAAGTACAGATCTGCTGCTACAGAGCAGCTGATTCAAAAAAGTATTATAGGATCAATCAGTAAACCACACTTGGCTGACAACTAAGCAAGAAGAGGAGACTCAGAAGCTACATCAGGCTTGAGAGAGTGTGAGGTAGGAAAACATATACTGACCTCCATTTAACAAAAACTACTTTTAAAAATTTAAAACATAAGACAGAGTTTGCCTTGCCTTTCAAGGAACCATAATCAAGAAGGCATCTTGATTCAGGAAATAAGTTGGTTGCCTGGGCTTGCAGTCCGAAACAGAAAAACATAATGTTAACGTCTTCCTGCTAACAAGGGAGGGAAGGAAGGGAAGACAGGACACAGCCAACAGAGCAACTTGCAAGAAAGATCCTTCTACAAGGGGCCTGGAAAACAGTTATGCTACCAGGAATGCACCTGTGTAACATGTAGAGTTTCTAGTCTACCTACCAAGCAAATACCTAGACGGCAGTCAGAAGAGTGATCCATTTATAAATGAGCTCTAAACCCATGAATACAAGGCAAGAGGGAAGGGGAATTAGTTTCTGTTAACAACATATTTGTTTTATGTAGAAGGGTACCTGACTGAAAGGGACTTCAGTGTTAATCCTGCTGCTTGTCTTCCTCAAGGGAATATGGATGGACATGCAGAACATCTCTTCCCTTCTTTGTAATTTTTTTTTTCCAGAATATCAACCCTGAGCAACTACACAGCAGTTGGGCTGAGCTAAATTAAGGCATACTACAAAAGTATCTGTTGATGGTCACCATTAACTAACTCACTGACCTACAGATAATTCTAGAAATGGCTGGAAGTAGCTCAGGATAAGGGTATCTGGCAGTCAATTAAAAGGGCTCCAGTCTTATTTCTGTTTTTCTCAGCCCTCTCATTTGTCCCTCCTGAAAACTCAGCTGACTCCTTAAACATTCCTGAAAGACCTCGGAACTGACAAGGTCACTTTAAGCTAAAAGAAGCCTCACAGCTCAGCCAACAAACCATGCATTTGGAATGGAAACTGACTGTCATTTCATGGCCATATCCATGACTAAACTGAGTTACAGTGCTTATTCAAACACAAAAAAAAAAAAAGTGTCAGCTGACTACATCACTAAAAATCTAATTTTATTTAAAATACCACACTTAAACCCATATTCCATTTATTTGTATGAACTCTATGATAAAAAGGCATTTAACCTTTCATACAAGGATGCAGAAGCAGCTGTTCCTTGTACATTAATTTTTGCAGTTCTAGAACTAATGTGACAAAAATGGAATGGTTTTGAAAAGCAAAAAGATGTACAGTCAAAACATGTTACACACTGTTTCTACCATCCCCGTCTCCCACAAAGCAATTCTCCTATCAAAATAAAAATCTAAATAATGTTGAATATTAGGACAACCATTCCATAATTTTAAGCTGCAGTATTTCCTTCCCCTCATTCCTGACTTTCAGTTGGTTTATTTTCCAAACATACTTCAAATGGTTCAACTTCCCAAGCACAAAAAGCACAGTATCCTAGTTTGGTCAAGCCTATTTGCAAGAGCCTTAAACCTTAGAAAGTGCTTTCACTGAAAATCCAGTTGCTTGTGAAATCACTTCTTAAACAAGAAAAAAATTGCAGAACAGCAGCAGCATTGTCCATGAACCAGATATCTCACCAACAGCGTAAGAACAGAAGCTTAACTATATATTTCCATATCCTCCCCAAGACAAAAGATTTGACTGCTTACCAGTAATGGTGCAGGCATCTCTGTACTCTCTGCAGTCTGGCACATCATCTTCCACTGCTTCACTTACATAGTGCTCTTCGTGAATGCCTGTGTCACAGGCTAGGACTGCATGATTCGACAGCTCCGAAGGAGGCACAGTGGTGGCCAAAGTGCAGTCGTGCAAAGCTGTGGCGTCCAGCTTGGCAGGTTTCACAGGGTTGTACAAACTGCCATCAGGGGGACCAGCACTGGAGACTGGGTCTGGCTGGCAGAAACAGAACTCTTTCTGTTTGCTAGAGTTGGCTTCAAGAAGTCTGCAAAACACAAAAGAAACAAATGTTCAATTCAAGCCATTCCAACCAGCATAAATCAGAATAGATAATTTTCTTGTCCTTAAGCATTAGTTTAACCTGACAAATTCAGCAAATACTAAAACCCAAAAGTCTTCACAGAGCCTATCTCTGCACTTTGCACAATCATGTCAAGTAGGAAAGTGCCATTCCTTGTCCAGTGTTATTTACTAACAGCTAAATAAACATCCAGATTTTTGCCTAATGCAACTTGCAGTAAGCACAGTCCACCCCCCTTGGCTCATTCACCAGCTACCTTTCTCTCACATCAGCCAAGGGAAAGGTCTATGTAACTCAGACACCGTGCAGACAGACTGCACATCACTGCCTGATTTACTGACATTTTAATAATAATTTGAAATTGATGGATGCCAAACAATACAGAAATGATTAGGAGCTTGTAGTATAATGCTGCTAGGCTTATCCACTCCACTGGGGCACCCTGCACAGCTTGGCCCTTCACTGCCAGCTGGCATCTTTGCTCCCTTTACAGAGGGCACAGGAAACAGAGCTCAAGGGTTAAGGGGGTGTACACTTACTGAGGCTGAAGCACTGGGAAGCAGCAAGCAGGGAAGAAAATCCCTCAAAGACAGATACCAATGTCCCCAGCAAGATTAAGCAGGCCAGAGGAGGAATGAAGAGCACCTCCTACCCAAAAACTTCACCAAACCTTTTGGATAAGGTAAAGGCACTGCAGTAATTGGTGGTATGGTACCGCATTTGGTCATCAGCAGTAACCAAGAAAAGATGCAAGTGCTCATTACTGCTAGGAAAGTAAAATAAAGCCATGGGGTTGCAGAAAACCAGACCTGGGAAAGGACTCGCAGGGCAGGAAAAAAAGACATAGTAGTTGCAAGGCTCAAGCAACAGCTGAGGAACAAGCCGCACAAGAACACCCAGACTACACGGGAAAAGCAGAAAGACAGCCAGCAAGAAGACACAAATGCCCTGGTCTGCAAGCAAGAAGGTGTGGATGCAACTCAATAGGCAAATGCTGCAACAGAACATGCTATGTTCAGTACTTCATTGAGAACCAGAAATAAAAGTTTAGCTGTTAAAGTTATAACTCAGGATTTGGGCATCTTATTTTCTGGCATTTTTAGTAAATAATGGTATCACTTCACCAAAGTGTGACAGTATTTCTAGAAACTCATTGCAAGACTCAAGCCTCTGTCTCTAAACTGTCAGGATACAGATTATGCGTTCTAGACCTTCTGGGAGTAAACTTCAGAGAAACCTTGCAACTTGTAACACTGTACAAGCACCACCTTTCCTCAGCCTATTTTTCCCTTTCACCACAGGCATAAGAACAACAAAGCAAAGTTCTCTTCCCCTCTCAGAGGGTCTCAAGAAGGACTTGTTTACACCAAAATCAGAACACCACAGCTAGAAAATGGATGGGCAATATTAACTCACGGGGGGAAAAAAAAAAACCCACCCTCATACACAAAATGACATTTCATTAAATTTTCCTTAGTTCCATACACTTGTATTTCTGCATGGTATCACTTAACTTGGAAATAGTTCTCACACCGAGAGGCTCAAAACCTGTATTTTGTAATGCTCATAATAGCTACAGGAACAGATTCAATCAAATGATAAATTTATGACACCATACTCTCGTACAAATGGTACTCTGCTGTGGCAGCTGCAGGAAGAGAAAGTTTCACTGGAGTTGCTTCACAAGAAAATCTTCTGGTTCCCCTGCAGAGCATCCATTATTCCTGCACTATCACAGTACATTCCAAAAAGAACAATGGGGTTACTTGTACTGAGTATTTTTAAAATAGTCCCCTTTCAAGCAGCTTTTTCAGAATAACGAGAGGGAGATTACTGATATTAGAAATTAGTTGTTCAAATGAAGTTGGAATCAAAATGCAAATCTTCATTTTCCCCTCTGCACTGAAGATAGAAACAGCTTAAGCTATAAACAAGAAAAATGCACAGACTGACTGATGAAAAGGGCTCCAATTTTTCTCACTTGCTACCACACACCACCAGAATCACGTTTGTTGTGGGAAACCATTAGATAAGTCTGTTGTTATGGACAAGGGCATGTCTGGGAGTAAGTAACTGAAAGCACTAACAGCACTCTTCAGCTTTTCTTGTCCTCCTCTTCCCTCCTCCCTGTGCCCTGCCTTAGCAACTGCAGGAAGCCAGCGACATAACAACCCTGCCAAATGAAGTAACACGGATAACCAAAGTGTGATTTGTGTGTGAAAGTCTTCAAGGGAGCTTTGGGAATCTGAGATCTTGTAACTTCTCTGGACACAATGACATTTGACATCTGCTGTACCTGATCACCTTTACTCATTCACCACTTTATCTCCCACACAGTCTTCACCAAAAAATACTTTCAGCCAGAACATAACATCACAAGTTGTGTCGGAAGTTTGTGTTGAATGAGTTTTGCCTCTCCCCCTTCATCCAGCTTAACATTCACCCCACTGAGGTACCACGGAACCAGTTCTCCCCGTCCCGTAAGCTGCACTCCAACAGCTTCTGCCTTGTCACTGTTAAGAACAAGCAAAGACACATTCGGAAACAGAAAGTCATCCCTGCTCTTCCTTCACACAACCTGTTTCACTGTGGTCACCTATGGAAACTATAAACAAATACAGCTTAGGAAAAAAAACCCCAAAAAACAAAACAACAAACAAGCAACAAAAATAACCCCCCAAAAGATCCTCACAAGTCAGTCTGCCTGGTCTGCTGCAGAAACACAGGTTAGCATCTACATGAGAAAATCAGGTTCTGGATTAAGGCAGAGAATTGATCTTAAAACCCTGTATCATGGTGGGAAGAAAACAGGCATAGATGTGTATATGCCTGCTTCCTTTCAGATTCATTGAATATCCTTGATTTCCATACACAGAGTGGAAAAACATTGTTCAGGCTCTACCTGTCAAATCTCTAGAGGCACTGTTTGCATGGCCTCTCTTGCAAGGCAAATATTACCACCTAATCCAGGCTCACACACTTTTCCTTTAAACTTTCACTTAAATCTTCCTTTTGAAGAAAAAAAAAAAACAAAACCAAACCCCAAACAAACCTACAGCTGAGCAGTATTACCAGACAGCCAAAACAGCCATGAAGAGAAACAGAAACAGACATTGTAACTACCATACTCACCAAATACAAAACATAAATATTTTCCTTTAGTCAGTCTCACCTGCATATGCCCTATTCATAGTGAGAAAATAATACAAATTGTTATTTACTCGTTCTGACATCCAAACAAGTAGATTTGTAAATCAGGCTATGACTTTTCTTGATGAAAATACAACGCATTTCATTCTTTCTACTATAAGAAAGAAGCCTGCATACAGGATTTAAAGAACACTTCTACCCAATATGACATAATTCAGCTTTTGCCTCAGTGGCTATATTACACCATTTCTACCAGCCTAAATACAGTGACAGTTTGGGGCCGATAAACAGACCTGGGTCTAAAGAAATATTTCAATTTGGAAAGTTTGAGCTTAATTCTTCAGTGTAAAACTATTCACGGAAAGAGCACAATTCCCTTATCATCTAGATATTTTTAACCAGGTCATTTTACTCTGAAAAAAAACCCTTATTTGTACACTATTTGTTAAAGGCACTCGTTCAAATGTTGCACTTGTAGGAAGAACGGCATAAGCACAAAGACTTGCTCCTGCACACCTTCTCTGTACAATACTCAGATTTTGGTCTAACCCAATAAATGCTTAAAATAGAGTGTTTGCATGATTACTGTACAAAGAGCCTAAATTCCATATGCACCAAACACCATTGTCATCTGGTAGTACACCTACACAATACTTTGGAGTATGACTGCAGTGTAACTAAGACTCGATCAAGAAGTACATTGGGTACAGACTGCAGTGTACCTGTGGCAGCCCAGATTACAAAAGCCAAGCCAAAAATTGAGTTGTGGTTAGCCAGAACCATGTTCCATGTTAGGAAAAAAAAAAAAAAAAGTCATCCAGCTTTAAGGACCTAGGCAAAACAGTTCAAAGCTAACAGACATATTTATGTCAGACAACTGTCAAGATTTGAGGGGTTTGAGGTAAAGAAAAGAAAATTTCCACATCTGTCAGCCACTAAAAAAAAGAAAAAAAAGAAAAAAAAAGAAAAAAGTTTATTATTTGTTTGCAGTCTGTTTTGGGGGAGGGGATTGAGTTTCTTACGCCACAAATTTCATACAAAGGCAAAGAAAATGAACCATTTGCTCTCTCACAGCATCTTGAGATAAAGTTTTTCTGCATTCAAGATAAAATACAATTTAACTAACTATGAATCCGAAGACACAAATGAGTTAAAGTAATCCTTCTTCCAACCCCAAAAGCAGTAAAATACATGGAGCTATTCAGCCATGTGCCTACCCAGAGCCCAGCAATGACAACAAATAGATTATCTGCAACCTTGTAACCTTATTCTCACCACCATCTTGGATTGCACCACCAGCAATTTACTGTGGCCATAAAACATCTGGAACTCCTACAAGTAACGTGCTACCCAAGAGCCACAGGCTGCCCCCTATGGTGATTATTAAGCTCTGAACAATTTTTAGTTACCTGTCTAGCTCAGATCTTGTGCTTCAAATACTTTTATTCCTTAGTCTAAAATGAGAGCTTGACCACTGCAAACATCTGCAAATTTAAAGACAGACTTCCTTAAGAGAGAAGAAAAATATCTTTCTATTGCTTCTGACTAAAATCTTCCCCTTTCTTCCATGTCATCTTTTTGCTAAGCACACTCTCATACTTAATTTAACTATGCTATTTGGTTTAGAGCAGTAGCACAGTTTTGAAGCAAAAACCATTTACTGTGAGCGAGCTGGTTTTTCAGAACAACTTTGATGCCCATTAACAATCAATTCCCTTTTGAGTTAGAGAACCTGAAAACTCTGCTCCAATATGCACTTCAAATGCAACCCCCTGCCAAATAGGGACGCAAGACTCCAAATAAATCCCCGTGGGCTACATCCCTGCAAGGCCATCTAGCATGTACCTATGACATTTTTCTCCTGCAAAAAGCTTCAGACTGCACGGGTAAGCAGGACATTCAGCCCCAGGTGCCAAGCTAAATCTAATCTAAAGTAACCCACCCAAATCAGTAATGAAGATTTAAGAAGCTTCAGTACCAACAACTTTGATCTACTCGCCCACCCCTACTGACCAAAGCATTTGCTAATTTAGAACCACGGGGTACCCCGGGATTGAGAGAGCTTTCCACTATTAGCATCTGCCTGGAGCTACAGAGCTCTGATCCTGTATTCTCATTTACTAATTTAACTAATTCTCATTTACTAACTGGTGGGTAAACACTTCAGAGGGTTTCAGGGTGTGCAAATTCCTCCCTTTAATGTACTTGCAGGAGTCCCACCAGAAATATTCTTCCCTGTTTTGTACATCACTTTGTAAATCCACTAAACGCCTCTGTTTTTAGTAAGTCTGCTAAGTTATATGAAGTTCTTTAAAAAGAACCCTCAAGCTTCTTATTTACATGAAAAAACTTTCTTCAGATGGGAAGTGCCCCCTGTAGCCACTGGAGCAAATCAAAGACAGTTTGTATGTCTGTCTAATCTGTGAAATTGATTAACATGCTTTGGAAAATAATCACTGAATCAGCCAAAGCAACTGAGTAAGACTTGCTTCAAGCATTCAACTTGCTTATTTCTTTACTAATTCACATCTTGCATCTACAAAAGTCTGTATGTTTTTGTTTTTTTTTTAATTTAAAATCAATTTTGAGTGGGTGGGCTCAAAAGCCAGTCAAAATGCCTACATCCATTTAAACACACTTTGTCAGACCATAAAGAAACAACCATTTGCAGTAAGTCTGGCTTTTACAGACATACACACACACACATATATATAATCACTGAGTTTTACATGAAGACTGAATTTGATCCCAAATAATTTACTGAGTTGTTTTAATCTTGTTCAGTATTATATAGGCTCTTATAAACCACGGGGTTTTATTTTCCACTCAGGAGCTAGCTTTTAAATATGCAGAATGCTGACTGCCTTGTTAAACCTCTAACCAGAGGGACATAAACAGCCAAAGTGTTGCATTCTGTCATTCATCTGTGACAAGCAGTTCATTTACCTTCAAACACTTTACATAAAAGCAAGTACTGCATGTCTCATCTTAGAAGAGATCCATTATTTTTACAGCAAATTAAAGGGACAAGCATCTTGGACAACTCTAGGCTACATCCTTATCCAAGGCTTTAAAGCCATTCAAGAACCTTTTAATCAAACATCTTTCCTAGACTGACTGCCCTAGAGGAAACACTGCCTCACTCTCTTAACAGTTTGTGTGTCCAGTAACTCAGAGAGTCACACCAAAGCCATCTGCGACCCCATCACAGACCTTTTACTTAAGCCTTATATTATGTTTAAACTATATTCCATGCTTTTTTTTTTTCCCTCCCCCATAGGGGGGTTAGGAACTGGCCTAGACAAATGCAATCTTTTCAGAGAAGTATCGGCACCCAAGGGTTATGTCATGTGCTATGAAGGATCTTCTCAGGAATACACCTCCCAAAAGAGGGGCTCTTCTGCTTATGAAACCATTAAAGAATGTTTTCAAGCTAAAGATTTGAAGGCTTTCTGGAATCACTTTTTATAAAGCCTCATAACCAACAAGAATTAAGCAGATGAAGGCATCCAAAACCAGAACAATACCTGGCTACCTGCCAGCGGCATGGCAATGTCATTTAGAATAAGAGAGTCACCACTAGAGAACAAAAGCCAGAACAGCAGCAACGATAACCAAAAAGATGCTTAAACAATAGTATCAACATGTAAAGCATAAAACCTTAATTTCAAGGTCCCCAAAGCTGCTGCTGTGACCTTGCTTGGCCTTATTTGACCATTAAGTCATCAACCAAGACTGAGTCATGTTTTCTTAAAAATTACTGAAACTCAAAACATCACAAATAAAAAGCCCCATAAAGAAAAGGAGAAAAAAAAAAAAAAAAAGAAAGAAAACCACCCCACTGTTCTCCACAAACCAAAGTTTCTCACCACTAGGACTTGGCCTTCAGAAGGAGCCCATCAGCCTCTTCTCCCCTCAGGCCAAGGGAGAGTGGAAGCATACTGTAGGACAAGCCCTGGGTTTGACCTTGCCAGCAGCCAGCGCACAAGTGTGCTCTCACCCGGCTTTGTGTAAGGCTGCCCCTCTCTGCTCTCAAGTTCCTTGAGGCAAATGTTGCAGGGTTCTATAAATAGTTCTTCCTTGTGTACAGCTCGCATTACACTGGGAGCTTTTTACAGCTGCCTCTCCTTTTATTTAATGTAGGTCACCAAACTTGCCCTCCCTGTTGCCGTCCGTCCCTGTGTGTGTGTGTGTGTCCCCATGAACAAATAAAACTGAAAAATTAAAAATTAGTGCATCACGCTACCAGCTTGGAGACGTTAGCTAGACATGTTGTGTACCTGTCTTGGAAAAGGAGCACTGTTCCACCATCACCACTAGCAGGGAGTCTATGAGAACTGCCACGTGCAGCCAAAGAAGGAATTCAACAGGTAACAGAACAGAGCTCAGAGGTACGGCAATGCAAACTATGAAAACCTCGAGCATGTGCTTTCTATTCACACCCATGCGCATGCAAGGCGCTCACCAAGGTAGACCAATACAAGATGGGTCCAAGGCACATGTTCCAATACTTGCTGAAGAGAAGGAAACTATCTCATGACTTAAAAAACCAAACCAAACAAACCACCAAATCATTTGGGATTGGGTTGCTGTTGTATTTAGCATGTATGAACTCCTGCCTCGTGCACAGCCAGTACACAAGCTAAACTACACGAACATCAGCTTCAGTACACTAACACGTATGCTGCCTACCACTAAAAAAAGGCAGGTATCAAAGATTCATCAAATACTTCATATATGCAGGAAACTATTAAACCAGCAGCAAAACAGGCCCTCAAATAGTACGGATGGGAACAGTGGTTAACAGAAACCTGGGAAGTATGGCGTGTTTATACACCACAAGGGCATGAAACTCCCCGCTTCCTTAATTCTCCATAAGCCTCAAAGACTTTCAAAAGATAAGTAAGTATTCGGTGCTGCTTTTCCACTAGTTGGGAAAAGCTGTGGGATGACCACAGTTTCTCTGAAATGCAGCAGAGGATGCAACACCACTGTGTCTTCTCTTCAGTCCTGAGCTCACTTCCTCTCCACAGGAAGAACCATCAGGAGAACTTGACCAGAAGCAGAACAGGGAAGAGAGGCACAAACGCACAACACACACATGAACTAGATACTAGTAAAGTGGAAAACAAAACCAAACAAAAAAACCTCTAACAACCCTACCAAACAGTGCCTGGGCCTAAGACGGCATGCAGTAGGTAAAGCTATTCAAATTAAAATACGTTACCATTCCAAGCCAAAACCCTGATCAGCCAGCCAAGCCATACCTTCTTCCTCAGGACAACACCAAAGAGCAAGGGGAAGCAATGAAAACAGCTGAAAGACCATGCTAGAATGGTGGTTTCCCCACACACACTACTGTTTAAACAAAGATACAATTAACCTAACTGCCAACAAATTAGGGACAAGAGTTTTAATCAAGTAACCCCAAACAAAGAACAGACTGACTCAAACCAGATACTTATCATGATTTAAAACCTGAGGGGGGGATTTTAGTCTTGTTTTGCATTACTATTGTTTTTCTTCTATTACAGAGGGTTTTTTGAATTTCTCACCCTCCGCAATGACATTTAAGAGTCTACACAGAGTTGGTATAATTTAAATTTTTAAAAATGCTGGTTTATGGGATTGGAGGATTGTTGTTATTTCAAATTTTAATAGCTGTCCTTCTGAAAACATTTACACAAAGTATCACATAACAGAATTAAGATTGCTGCTTTTCTTTACTATTTCTTATTGCACAGAGACAGTGAGAGCAGGGATAAGAAGAACCAGCTGATAGAAAAAAAGGAACAAAATCCCTTGCAAACTGC
>NW_009259240.1:130899-137876 GCF_000687185.1 Egretta garzetta | reverse complement strand
TACCTGCTGTGTCCTGATCCACTTACTTTCAGACGGAGCTTATTGCTTTGGACCAAGCCGAATAATCATATAAAAAGATGATAAAGAAAAAAGAAAAAAACCCACGCAAATCAAAACCCAATCTGTTGAGTAAGAACATCCCAATTTTTGCAGAAGGTAAGAACTTAGAAGTTTCTTATTGCTGCTAGAAGCAATTTTAAAGATGACTATTCGGAAGCTTACCTTCAAGGACAGTCAGACCACCAATTTCTACTCTGAGTAAGATGCTAAGAAGATCTGGTTTGGCTCACTAGCATTGGTGGCCCTTGCTCCCTGGCAGGAAGCCTTCCCACATGCTCCAGCAACGGGCACTATCCAGTGAGAACCTCCCTCATACTTCAAGGTTGTCTTACAACCTGAAACATGCAGAGTTCCTCACAACCTATCCCACAATTTCTTAACTGGCTGTTAATATGACTGGGCCTCACATCCATTTTCTTTTGTTGTCTTTAAGTAGTTACATATGGGAGCAACACTTTCAGCCACAGTAGTATACTATGTTTGAGAGGACGTGAGTGCACTGAACACAGCTCTGTCACAAGCTCTATAATGAGAGCCCCTCTCTAAAGCTTCGGGCTGGGGGGAGCGCAGATCACAGACCTTTTCAGCAAAGAGAAAGCCAGACCTCCAACACCCGTGATACCCGGGCCTTACAAGTCACTTTAGGTACCAGTGTTGAGGAGTGACATAACAAGACTACAGATTCCTAATCAACCAGCAATCCTGGGCCTTATACCAAAGCCTTGGTCATGTGGACTTCCCAGCAACTGAGACATGAGCTGCTGACTAACGAGGGTGCATCTCAACACACGCCATTCCAACGCAGGACTGCTTCCCTTCTCCTTCCACAGAAGTTAATGGCTACAACAAAAGAGAGAAAAATCTCACAGCCCTTCTCAAAATGCTACAGTGTACTTAAAAACTGGCATAATTATTCTCGAGTCATTTTTTCTACTTATGAAGTTTGTGTGTAAACATCAAGAATGAAATATGAAAATAGAAATGTGCCTTTTAAAAGGTTGCTCTGTATACCCAGCATATTACCATATACATGCATCTGTGCTCTTGGGAACCTAGAAATGTTTATCTTAACAACAGGCTGTGGAATTTTAGGAAACTGAGCCAATCATCCATGGCTCAGTGCCATTAAAGTCGAAGTCACACTAGCAAAGATTTAGGAACAGAGTTTTTAGAAAATTCCAGGGGCATTAACATGAACATGGCAAGAGCAACACTGTGATAAAGTCTTTAAAAAAAAAAGTCTCCTTATAAGGCAGAACTACACAAGAGCACAAGCTTAAGGGGTAAAAATGCAAATTAAATGTAATATATGTTATGCTTTTGCTTCACTTGCAGAGTAAACTATCTTACTTAATTACACAACAAAATTGAAATCCAGCATTGTGGCTTTTCCCAAAAGACCACAAAAATAAAAATCTGAAGTCACTCAATACAGACAGATAAAATTATTCCAAACAATTTGGAAATTAATTTTGGAAAAAAATTGCAATAACCCTTAAACATGGTGCTTCTTGAAGTTGTCCTCAAATAAATTCCTGTATGCACATACATATTCTCCAAAATGCACAACAGATAGTACTGGACACTGAACTTCGTTTACTCACCAGAGTCATGGCACAGGCAGTAAGGAAGCACTTTGAATCAAATTGCCCCCTGCCAGCTTCTGCTCTATTGTAAATCTCTGTTGATGTAGACCTAAAACTCCTGTAGGCGACTAGGTAAGCTGACCTGCCTACCGACCAGTCAATTCAGTTGCCCTCTTACCAGCATGCCTTATGACTTATTCATATCTTAGCACCCAGACAGAAAGCATTCTCAGTATACCAACAGCCTCAGGCAAGCAACCGAGCCAGCTTTCGGTGAGGGGAAACAGTTCTTTGACAAACCTTATTCCTGTATGCCAAGGATTTTTTCCCATGTGTACTCTACAACTTCATTAGTAGACTGAAATTTCTGACCGAAAACTTTCTCTGAAATTTTTCACTACAATATCAAAAGCAACACTTGCTCAGGCAAGAAGAGGAACCGGACAAATTTGGTAAAATATTACAGATGCGTGGTAAAGGTGAAAGTACACAGAACAACACGTAGGTTTACAAGGCTGGAAAACACAGCATTTGAAGCACTACTTCATTCAAAGGAAAAAGATAAAAATATCACTGATGTTCCCTGCCCCCAGTCTAAAAGAAAGCATTTCTCAATACAAGTACATTATGATGCTTAGAAGTGTCTTCCTTCAACCTGCTTTTTCATTACCTAAATTTGGCAGAGCAAAGGTCCTATCAGCCTCAGAACCACAATTAGGATTCATTTTCCTCAACCCATGTACATACTCTATGCTAAGCAAAGTTATCATTCCCAATGCTCAGTTTCCTTAAAATAACAGTAATATTTACTCGGATTTAAGACCTGGACATCTTCCGGACTTTCACTGCCCACAGTTAACATTTGAAGAAGATGATAAACTTTGACGCCATAGGAAAGTATCACTAAAGCCAAAGTAATTGTCTGACTGTTTTAAAGACTTTCACACTTTTTGCTCATGCGTGAAGAAGCAAGCTTCTGTCAAGGGAGCTGTGGAAGATTCAGATCTCTAGATCAACAAGCAAAGTGGAAAGCAAGGCCTACAAGTTCAATCCTGAATATAAACAGGATTTCCTGAAAGGAACAGACCTCTTTACCTACCCTGTAAATTCCCTGTGTAGATTCATCATTTTACATACAAACCCTTATCTGAGCTAAAACAGGTAAAAAGGAGCCAAGGTTTGACAGCTGAAGCCAGTAACACTAAGAAGTGACTAAGAAGTGCTTAGGGACTGTGCACCCTCAATTTAATTATTTAACCTTCATTAATTTTAGGTTCTGTCCAATGTGTTCCAGCATCAGACCTCAAAGCTTTATCAAACCTCTTTTACTGTCAAGAGAGAATATGAAACTCTCCTTGCTATTAAAGAAGGTCCGGGGAGCACTTCCTTGCAACTTAGTGTGGCAGACAGGGAAAAAATGAACCTGCTCGGAAAGGGCTGCACATCACATCAATAAAAGAGAGAATTTTTAGAAAAATACGTCTATATTCTACATACGCACTGACTTCCCTGAAATGAAGTCAACCTATTTAACTCCTTCTGTGTTTCATGTAGAAGAGCTTTTGATTTGGATTTAGTCACGCTTTAAGCACAAGAAAGGTGACCTCTGAGAGGGTTTGGGGTCCAACAGAATTTTCAGGAAGAAATGCTGAAATGACATCAAAAAGCATGCCCAATAGCAGCAGAGATCTCCAGGCCATCACTTGCCCCGTACAAATAACAGTTTTGGCTTTGTTTAACAAATTCTTGGTTATCCTTTTGGTCAGAACATAGTAGTCCAAACAGTTCCTGCAACAGTTCAAACAAAAGACAAGACTGTATCCCAAAGAGACAACTGCAGTATTTCCCTTACCAGGATGCAGGGAATCTAACATTGTGGTGTTCCTACTGCAGAGCAGAGACATGGGTACACTGGACCACCCTTACTTCCCTTGCTGTTCTGGTGTCAGACCCTGTTTTCAGAAACCTACTGTTTATTTGTCTGTACCAACTGCAGGGTTCAGCAAAGACATGACCCCCAACTTCTAATAAGAACCATTTTCTGTTCTCCTCAGTAAAACATTCTACCATCACTTTGAAGTTGCCGCTTTATAATATTCCATTATTCTTCCAAGCACTCTTATATCTTTGTAAGGTCCCATGGCCCTCAGCAGCGACGCTCAGTTTTCACACGCTTATCTCTCACCATGGAAACAGAAAAGAAAGAAAAAAAACAGTTTGCACATACCGAATTTATATTATTAAATAAAAATTCATCATCAAAATACCCTATTGATATTCATTGTTAGGCTGGAATCTCCATGGCCAAAACAGGAAGCACTGAGTTTCCCGTGACTCAGGCCTAGCAATAATTCCCTTGTAAACTTCCATCATCATCACCACCAGCAACTGCCATGTCAAGGCCAAAATAAGCTGCTGTCCTATAGTTAAAAAAGGCAGCCAGCTTTTAAGCAGCAGGAAGTCTAGCACAGCCCCTCTGGAGTGAATGTCTTGGTAGCGACAAGCTGCACCAGAACCTTCCTAGAGCTCTCTTTCTTTTAACAGATCTGCAGGTTTTCAATAGGTCTGCAGTTCATGCCCTTGCTCCAAAGCTGCTGTTTGGACTCCAGAGCTACCAAAAATCCACACCAGCTGCATAACGCAGCCCCTGCCCACTGCCCAAATGATCTCTGTGCAATTTGAGTAAGGCATGCTGCCGCTTTCACAGCGGGGTGAGCCAGTGTTGAAATGCCCTCTTCCTCAGCCTCACTCTACCTACTCTGACTGCAGCAGAAACACGAAGGTTTATTAATAAGCAGGAGGAAAAGGTCGGAAACTTGACTTGGATCCATGACTTTCTAGGCTAAGATCAGTTGCACAGTATGCCAGAAGGGCCAAGTAAGAGACTCATTTTCCCAGAACATACCATGAAACTGCGTGGAAACAACACAGCATACACCTACATGGTCTCTTTGCCCAGAATCCTCCTGCCAAATGAGTGCTGGCACAGCCATGTTGATATGGAACAGAAGGGTGTTTAATAACTCCCACTGATTTCAGATAATCCATGCTAAATCTACAGTGAGGTAGGAAAAAAGCAACATAGAACAAGTCCAGCAACAGACAGCAGATCACTTAACAACGGGCACTACGTGTTGGGGGGATTTTTGCAAGTTTTCGCCTTTGAACTTTTGCATAACAGCATCATTTCATAGGTTTCCATTCTTCCCCCCATCTTTACATTGTGCTCAGGCCTGAAGGCACTGAACAATGAACAGAGCTGTTCATTAGCTTTTCAAAGGCCTCTCTATGTAGAGAGACCAATTTACAGTGCAATTAAGAAACCATACAACCCCCAAACATATAGCCAGCACAAAGAATATTTTCTATTTACTGGCATGATGTTTAGCTGCAGGTTTCTGACATATTTTTCCTCTCCCCCCTTGCACAAGTTGATTCTTACTTAATGAGAAGCTTGTTTTTGTGGTCACACATCACAACAATGTCACTGAAGATACATTAATCTGTTCTGCTCAGTTCTGGGAATTTTTGTTTTGTTTTTTACAATTCTGGTTAAAATAATGTAGACTCACATTAGCACGCAGTGGTATATTCCTACAGATGAAGGCAGGAAGAGAATTCAAGCATGCTCTGTACTTGCTACAAACATACCTGCAGACATTACAGCTGCACAGTGCTGCCCTGTCTAAATGAGTGCAAGAAGGCAACCCTAGAGGACACTGGCCACATCATTCTTACGTTCCTCAGTGCAGCCACCAGGGTCAGCAACAGAGATATGTATGCCATCAAGTCTTTAAGAACAAACATTTAACATTTAGCTACTGTATGTAGCCACCAGGTTTTAACCATTATGATCTGTGTTCTTCAGACGAATTACAAACAGCTGTAAAAAAAAAAAAACAAAAAAACCCCTGAACTTCAGCTTAGCAAGTTTGCAAATTACCCAGAGTCCATCGCATGTTCTATATGATGGTGGGCAGAAAATACCTGATCCAAAAAAATTGAAGAGCCATATACAGAATTTTCCTACAAACACCCTACCTAGGTAGAGATGCACCACCAGATTAAGCCCCAAAAAATCTGCAAGACTGCACAAGTAGCACAAGAGTCAGCCACTGTACAATGGTCTCAGCAGGACCAACGCCCACCAGTCAAAATGAAGAAAGATGACATTCCTCTGGCCAGTCAGAATGGGTTCATGAGGAGAGCAAGACAAACATTTTGAAAGTTATTTTCAATGGAGAGAAAAGGAAAAAATAAAGTTTTTTCATATCAGGTAGGTGACACTACCCCAATATGAAGAGATTGTATGGTGGAATGTATAAAACCTAACAATAAATAGTAAGAAGAGAGATGGCTGATCTTTCACTTCAGCATGCCTGCAAACCTTCGATCGCGTGGAATGTTATTTCATGAAACATGGTAGCAACTGACAGCCTACCTTACTTTATCTCTGGTGTCCCCACAGCAATGAAATACACATCACTGAAGTGTTCCTGCTATGTGGCAGCGTTCCCAGATATGTCATTTAGAGAGGTCTCAAAACAGCTCTGAATTCCATTTTAAATTCTCTACCTGCAAACTGTATTTGCAAAGATGAACATAAAATTAAAAATAAATTTTTTAAAAAGTTGGAAGGGAGGAGGGGGGAAAGCAATGGTATTTAGGGGAGTATCACTAGCTGTTTTGCCACCGGGCAAAACCAGCAGCTTTCTTGCCCAGAGTTCATAATGTAGCATGTAATCGTGTAAAATGGTGGCCCCCTCATGCTTTGTGCTATTTTTCTACCTCAGCTGTTTTTTTTGTACAATCGTTCTGTGAATAAAATAGATCAAATTGAAGCTCACTAGAGTTTTTTTAAATATCAAATTTTAAATACTAAAAAGCTGCCTGTAGCTGAGTATCATGATCAAATGTAAGGTTCCACAACTTCTAACAATTTCCTTTTTCAGGGGCATTGTTATCTGCACCGCCCTTCCCCGGTTACTGTGCAATCAGGAAAAAGTCTTGCATATAAGCAAATGCAGCGTACAAATTAATGTAACTTCCACTTCATCCAAACTGCCTCAGGTCAGAGCCTTTCCACTAACACACAAGGTGTCAGTTTGTGGAGATCCAGGCAGCCTTTGAACATCATCGCAGTGAAAAAGGAAGTTTCCCCCCGTGCAATTCTACTGATTTGCCCTCAATAACACAGAGATTACCCCTAGCTGAACACAAACTAACAAACCACAGAAATGTGCCTTTTCTTTGCGAGTCACCAGGAAATACAGCATAGTCAAACACAGACAAAACAGCTGGGAATGAAAGGAACCTTTCCCCCCCCCACCA